>NC_086446.1:218807051-219019551 GCF_028390025.1 Pseudophryne corroboree
GACCTCGCCAACAAGGTTGCGTGGTCTGTACCCTAGTCTTCAATGACTCTTTTAAACCATCCATCAGTACCGATACTGCTACTTCCCGATGGTTTGTGTCTGTTTTAATGTCCTCTATACCTGTGTATTTTGCCATTTCTAATAATGCTCTGTGAAAATACTCTGCAGCTGTCTCTGACTCCTTCTGTTTAATGGAGAATATCTTATTCCATTTAGCTACTGCTGGGAAATACTCTTTTAGCTGCAAGTTTATTCTTTTCACATTATCTTGGTTGTACACATCTGTAAGAGGTACATCATGATCTAGTCCGCAATCAGCTAAAAATTGAGTTGCGTCGACATTTGAGGGTAAACATGCTCTCAGCAATATCTGCCAGTCTTTGTTGTTGGGCTCTACAGTGTTACCTAAGTCTCTGATGTATTTTTGACTGGCAACTAAGTCTTTTCTAGGGTCAGGAAATTCAGACACTATGGTCCTTAATTCCATTCGGGAAAATGGAGTGTACATGGCGATGTTCCTAATGGGAGTGGCTCCTGATGCGTCTGTTTTCCCATTTGGTACTGCTATTACTCTAACAGGTGTGATTCTAACAACCTCATTCTGTGTAGATTCTACAGGCTGTGGTGAAATAGTTTCAGCATAATGCATGGTGCCGTACTTACCAGTTGATACGACCTCACCTATCCCTCCGCTAGGGACCTTTACTAATCTCGTGGGTGGAGCTGTGCCTACTGTGATCTCTGCTATGGTGGCTGCTAGAGAGAGCGCTGAAATCGTTGCCGATTCGTCCTCTTGATCACACTCCTGAGGAAAGTTCAAAACAGGGTACAACTTGCACGGGTTAATACTTGCATGGGTTAATGAGTTAACATTATCATTAACATTTACACAGTTACTAAGTGATTTTGTGTTACACCTTAGTGCGTCTTTCTCCGTAATCAACTTCTCTCCTGATATATATGGTGGCGGCGGGGCCGTGGCAATTAATTTTCTGTTAGTGCCAGATCCCGCCGCCTGAGCCAAACCTCTCTGTATCTCACCTTCCTGTTGCCACAACTGTAAATAATCATAATGCTGAATTCGTCTCTTTGTTGATTTTATGAGACATATCCTCCTCCTTAAATTTTGTAACACTTCTGAGCTGAAGCTCCCTATTCTTGGGAATTTCTCCCCGTCATGCACAGTCATTCTCTCCCATTCATCACATAAAGTTTCCGTGTGACTTCCATATTTCTCACACATGATATACCTGGCCGACCCAATTGGCCGGACCACTGAATCAACCCGAACCGAGGTTGATCGCCCCCTACCTGAACAAGTGGCCCCCATAGTTCGAAAGTGTTGCTTCATTTAGCCAACCCTTTACGAAAAACCAAATGCCAACAATAGGCTGACGGTGGCGGTTTACCGAGTACCCCACTCACTCGCCCACGCCGACCTATACGACCTGATCACACCGATATGGTGCTGGCGTACTCGACCTAGGGCCCCTGCGACCTGAACCTCTATTTACTGGAACCTGTGAGGGTTATCCGAAGAACACTTACTCTTTCCAGTAACTATTGGTTGCTGGATAGTTCCTGAGTGAGCAGCGAACTTCCCTTAAAATAAAAAAAAATTACACAAATCACGTTAGAGTGTACAGATAGCGTTTGTGACCCCTTTACTCTAATGGTATTAGGTCAGATTACTAACTACTGCACACACTTACGTGCGGTCCAGTCGTTCAGTACACAAACAACTAAGCTTATGTACGGAAAGACCAATGGAATCGAAACTTACGACTGCGAATTCCTTCAGCCAGAGCTTATATGGCCTATATGGGTGTTGCACCAACCCTTTTCGGTGTTGTGCCTGTGAACTGTATAGCGGACTTCCATGTCGGCTGTACCTGGACCTCCTGGTCTGTTATGACCTCCTGGTCTTGTTACAGTATGACCTCCTGGTCTTGTTACAGTATGACCTCCTGGTCTGCTATACTCTAATGCTCAAAATTGTATTTAACCAGAGATGCCTCCCTAGCCACCGTGCACGTCACTTACACGCATGTACCTCACGAGTACTCGACTTTTCTTGTGGTTCAACCTTTAAAATTGTAAAAACACTCACTCATCATATGTACACTTTTGTTTCTATTTCTATTTCTGCGCAGAAAATTTTTCTTCAGCCCAGCTGTGTTACCAATTAGGAGCAGGATCTGTTAATTTAAATTTTTGGATTTCCAAAAATAGACTTGCGTTATTTACCGCCTGTTGCGCTATTTACCGCTGTGCGTTACTTATCACGTTGCGTTAAAAATCAACTTATCGTGACTTGAGCTACGTGGGCGTAACCGGACGCTACGTTGCGTAATGAACGCTGCGTGCGTCGGCCTTTGGATTGCGTACGCTAGTCTTTGTTAGAGACACGTGTACGCAAAACAAAGATCCACCGTAACACAATATACTTTTATCAATGCAAACGATCCCTGATCATCTACCGCGTACCCCACTGGCTTTGCCTTATCTCCCAGGCAAACCTGTGTGTTTGTCTACACTTTTAACTATTACCTCTATTCTTAAACTATGAAATAACAGCAAGTCTCTTTTAGCACTTTTCTATCAACTATAAAAACTGGCAGACAGGATGGTGATATACGACAAATGAAATACACAGATGGAAAAGAAGTGCAGATATATATATGTATGCGTGCGTATATACGCAAGACAGAAGAAAAATAAACAGTTTTAAAAAAAACACAAGCGTTTTGTTCTTACCTCCGGTTCCCGGATTCCTTCAGCACTCGTTATCTAAGCGAAGCAGATGCTTATCCCGTCAGCACTACGAGACAACCTCCCGCCCTTTGCTGAGGGATAATGTCTGCTGATCTACCTAGTGCAGATATGTGAAGGACAGGACGAGCCGCCAATTGATAAAGCTGAATATTTATCGTATATACAACCCTTTATGAGGTTTAAGAACACTGTACGCTGTTTACTTAAGAAGTACCGTAAGGGTACGCAAGTTGCGTAACGATCGCTCAGCCGTAGGCGAGACGCTCAAGCGTCACGTTCGCTCACGGCCCAGAGATCACAGACAAGCACTCTGTTGGCTATGACTAACGTAATGATTCGCTATGGCGTAGCGGACGCTCGAGACCACGAGGAGATCACCAGCGGCGCAGACGCTCACAACGCTATACCTTTATGTCTAAACCTATTATTAATGAAATACACAGAATACCTTAATGTGAATACAGGGTGTAAGTGCAACCTTGTGTAACCTGACTAACTACAAAGCTGCTTGAGCGTCACCGACGCTCAAGTGAACACTTAAAACTATGAGAAAATACACAGATACTGGTTTAGGGTCCAAAGCCTATTATCTGTATTATAACTATTATACTTGCAAAAAGAATCACAGTACAAATGATACACTACAATATAACAGAGACTTCCTAACCAAATAACTATACAAGAAATACAATACAATGCTGATCTAATACAATACAATACTAGTCAATGGGAGATACGAGAGAAGGAGAAGAGAGAGAGAGAGAGAGAGATATATATATATGAGAGAAATGGCTCACAGAAAGACAATGATTACGGAGAGAAACTTACGCACAAGGGTAAACGATCGCATGCGCCTGGACATCCAGCACCCGATTTTCAGCAATGAGAACCGTTGAAGAGTGAGAGCTGGATGTGGTCGGCCTGCCTATTTATGCCCCACACACAATGCAATCTTACAGTCCCTACAATCCCATTGTCCATTGGACGTCGGAATTCGGCCCTGCATCATAACAAAAGGTCATAGGTTGATTCATACAGGTGGGCTGTGACGATTTCAAACAGCTCAGGTGGGTGGGGAACTAGGTTTCCCGCCGCATACCTGAGTATGAGTAAATAGTAGAAATGGACATAAACTTCTTATGTCCATAACTATTCGCACGAGCGATTAATACGCTCCAAACCAACACCGGAATATTGCTATTTAAATACTCTTCCGATGGGTACCAAACACTACTGCATGACTCCTGTTAGACCCTTCCTACGATACAAAGAGGGATTCCTCAGCTCAGGGACATTCTATATTAACCAAACTTTCAGAATCTATCAAAGGGACCATGATCTACAAACTACATTAATTGTGAAAATATGTAACGAATGAGTCGCACGCTACGACTACATAAACTCTACCGTAAATACGCATACCGTGCGCCCGCGGGTGCACGCTATTGCGGGTATGCGCCTTCACGGGAGAGCGTACGCATGCGCAGCGCGGACCAGTGTGCGGTGCAAATATGGCAGTGTGTATGGGGATATTTTTCTGACTTTGACAATACAATACCCAGTTAACAGTATGACAATAACTGAGCCTCTCAACAGATGGCACAACAATAACCCTTTAGTTAAACAATAACTATATACAAGTATTGCAGACAATCCGCACTTGGGATGGGCGCCCAGCATCCACTACGGACTACGAGAAATAGAATTATCGGTGAGTAATTTCTTATTTTCTCTGACGTCCTAAGTGGATGCTGGGATTCCGTAAGGACCATGGGGATTATACCAAACGGGCGGGAGAGTGCGGATGACTCTGCAGCACCGAATGGGCAAACTCTAGGTCCTCCTCAGCCAGGGTGTCAAACTTGTAGAATTTAGCAAATGTGTTTGACCCCGACCAAGTAGCTGCTCGGCAAAGTTGTAGAGCCGAGACCCCTCGGGCAGCCGCCCAAGAAGAGCCCACCTTCCTCGTGGAATGGGCTTTCACTGATTTAGGATGCGGCAGTCCAGCCGCAGAATGTGCAAGCTGAATCGTACTACAGATCCAGCGAGCAATAGTCTGCTTTGAAGCAGGTGCACCCAACTTGTTGGGCGCATGCAGGATAAATAGCGAGTCAGCCTTTCTGACTCCAGCTGTCCTGGAAACATAAATTTTCAGGGCCCTGACTACGTCCAACAACTTGGAAGCCTCCAAGTCTTTAGTAGCCGCAAGCACCACACTAGGTTGGTTCAGATGAAAAGCTGATACCACCTTAGTGAGAAACTGGGGACGAGTCCTCAATTCTGCCCTATCCATATGGAAAATCAGATAAGGGCTTTTACATGACAAAGCCGCCAATTCTGATACACGCCTGGCCGAAGCCAAGGCCAACAACATGACCACTTTCCAGGTGAGATATTTCAATTCCACGGTTTTAAGTGGCTCAAACCAATGTGACTTTAGGAAATCCAACACCACGTTGAGATCCCAAGGTGCCACTGGAGGCACAAAAGGGGGCTGAATATGCAGCACTCCCTTAACAAAAGTCTGAACTTCAGGCAGTGAAGCCAGTTCTCTCTGGAAGAAAATCGATAGAGCCGAAATCTGGACCTTAATGGAACCCAATTTTAGGCCCATAGTCACCCCTGACTGTAGGAAGTGCAGAAAACGGACCAGCTGAAATTCCTCCGTTGGGGCCTTCCTGGCCTCACACCACGCAACATATTTTCGCCAAATGCGGTGATAATGGTTTGCGGTCACTTCTTTCCTAGCTTTAATCAGCGTAGGAATGACTTCCTCCGGAATGCCCTTTTCCTTCAGGATCCGGTGTTCAACCGCCATGCCGTCAAACGCAGCCGCGGTAAGTCTTGGAACAGACAGGGCCCCTGCTGCAGCAGGTCCTGTCTGAGCGGCAGAGGCCATGGGTCCTCTGAGATCATTTCTTGAAGTTCCGGGTACAAAGCTCTTCTTGGCCAATCCGGAACAATGAGTATAGTTCTTACTCCTCTTCTCCTTATTATTCTCAGTACCTTGGGTATAAGAGGCAGAGGAGGGAACACATAAACCGACCGGTACACCCACGGTGTCACTAGAGCATCCACAGCTATCGCCTGTGGGTCTCTTGACCTGGCGCAATATCTTTCTAGCTTTTTGTTTAGGCGGGACGCCATCATGTCCACCTGTGGCCTTTCCCAACGGTTTACAATCAGTTGGAAGACTTCTGGATGAAGTCCCCACTCTCCCGGGTGGAGGTCGTGCCTGCTGAGGAAGTCTGCTTCCCAGTTGTCCACTCCCGGAATGAACACTGCTGACAGTGCCAACACGTGATTTTCCGCCCATCGGAGAATCCTTGTGGCTTCTGCCATCGCCGTCCTGCTTCTCGTGCCGCCCTGTCGGTTTACATGGGCGACCGCCGTGATGTTGTCTGACTGGATCAGTACCGGCTGGTTTTGAAGCAGGGGTTTTGCCTGACTTAGGGCATTGAAAATGGCCCTCAGTTCCCGAATATTTATGTGTAGGGAAGTCTCCTGACTTGACCATAGTCCTCGGAAGTTTCTTCCCTGTGTGACTGCCCCCCAGCCTCGAAGGCTGGCATCCGTGGTCACCAGGACCCAGTCCTGTATGCCGAATCTGCGGCCCTCTTGAAGATGAGCACTTTGCAGCCACCACAGCAGAGACACCCTGGTCCTTGGAGACAGGGTTATCAGCCGATGCATCCGAAGATGCGATCCGGACCACTTGTCCAACAGGTCCCACTGAAAGGTTCTTGCATGGAACCTGCTGAATGGAATTGCTTCGTAGGAAGCTACCATTTTTCCCAGGATCCGCGTGCAGTGATGCACCGACACCTGTTTTGGTTTTAGGAGGCCTCTGACTAGAGATGACAGCTCCTTGGCCTTCTCCTCCGGGAGAAACACTTTTTTCTGTTCTGTGTCCAGAACCATCCCCAGGAACAGTAGACGTGTCGTAGGGACCAGCTGTGACTTTGGAATATTTAGAATCCAGCCGTGCTGTTGTAGCACCTCCCGAGATAGTGCTACCCCGACCAACAACTGCTCCCTGGACCTCGCCTTTATCAGGAGATCGTCCAAGTACGGGATAATTAAAACTCCCTTCTTTCGAAGGGGTATCATCATTTCGGCCATTACCTTGGTAAATACCCTCGGAGCCGTGGATAGACCAAACGGCAACGTCTGGAATTGGTAATGACAATCCTGTACCATAAATCTGAGGTACTCCTGGTGAGGATGGTAAATGGGGACATGCAGGTAAGCATCCTTGATGTCCAGTGATGCCATGTAATCCCCCTCGTCCAGGCTTGCAATAACCGCCCTGAGCGATTCCATCTTGAACTTGAATTTTTTTATATATGTGTTCAAGGATTTCAAATTTAAAATGGGTCTCACCGAACCGTCCGTTTCGGTACCACAAACATTGTGGAATAGTAACCCCGTCCTTGTTGAAGTAGGGGCACCTTGACTATCACCTGCTGGGAATACAGCTTGTGAATTGCCTCTAGCACTGCCTCCCTGCCTGAGGGAGTTGTTGGCAAGGCAGATTTGAAGAAACGGCGGGGGGGAGACGTCTCGAATTCCAGCTTGTACCCCTGAGATACTACTTGAAGGAACCAGGGATCCACCCGTGAGCGAGCCCACTGATTGCTGAAGTTTTTGAGACGGGCCCCCACCGTACCTGGCTCCGCCTGTGGAGCCCCAGCGTCATGCGGTGGACTTGGAGGAAGCGGGGGAGGACTTTTGCTCCTGGGAACTGGCTGTATGCTGCAGCTTTTTCCCTCTACCTCTGGGCAGAAAGGACGCGCCTTTAACCCGCTTGCCCTTATGGGGCCGAAAGGACTGTACCTGATAATACGGTGCTTTCTTTGGCTGTGAGGGAACATGGGGTAAAAATGCAGACTTCCCAGCTGTTGCTGTGGAAACGAGGTCCGAGAGACCATCCCCGAACAACTCCTCACCCTTATAAGGCAAAACTTCCATGTGCCTTTTAGAATCTGCATCACCTGTCCACTGCCGAGTCCATAACCCTCTCCTGGCAGAAATGGACATTGCACTTATTTTAGATGCCAGCCGGCAAATATCCCTCTGTGCATCTCTCATGTATAAGACTGCGTCTTTAATATGCTCTACGGTTAGCAATATAGTGTCCCTATCTAGGGTATCAATATTTTCCGACAGGGAATCTGACCACGCAGCTGCAGCACTGCACATCCATGCTAAAGCAATAGCTGGTCTCAGTATAATACCTGTGTGTGTATATACAGACTTCAGCAGGTTCCTTTAGGGCGGCCGTATCTGGAGACGGTGGTGCCACCTTCTTTGACAAGCGTGTGAGCGCTTTATCCACCCTAGGGGATGTTTCCCAACGTGATCTATCCTCTGGCGGGAAAGGGTACGTCATTAGTAACCTTTTAGAAATTACCAGTTTCTTATCGGGGGAAGCCCACGCTTCTTCACACACTTCATTTAATTCCTCAGATGGAGGAAAAACTACTGGTAGTTTTTTCTCTCCAAACATAATACCCTTTTTTTGTGGTACCTGGGGTAACATCAGAAATGTGCAACACATTTTTCATAGCCTCAATCATGTAACGTGTGGCCCTATTGGAAGTTACATTAGTCTCATCGTCGTCGACACTGGAGTCAGTATCCGTGTCGACATCTGTGTCTGCCATCTGAGGTAGCGGGCGTTTTAGAGCCCCTGATGGCTTTTGAGACGCCTGGGCAGGCACAGGCTGAGAAGCCGGCTGTCCCATATTTGGTATATCGTCAAACCTTTTATGTAAGGAGTCGACACTGTCACGTAATTCCTTCCACATAACCATCCACTCAGGTGTCGGCTCCGCAGGGGTTGACATCACATTTATCGGCATCTGCTCCGCCTCCACATAAGCCTCCTCATCAAACATGTCAACACAGCCGTACCGACACACCGCGAATGCTCTGACAGAGGACAGGACCCCACAAAGCCCTTTGGGGAGACAGAGAGAGAGTATGCCAGCACACACCAGAGCGCTATATAACACAGGGATGAACACTATAACTGAGTGATTTTCCCTTATAGCTGCTTAAATATATATTGCTGCGCCTAAATTTAGTGCCCCTCCTCTCTTTTTTACCCTTTGTAGCTTGAAACTGCAGGGGAGAGCCTGGGAGCAATCCTTCCAGCGGAGCTGAGGGAAAAATGGCGCCAGTGTGCTGAGGGAGATAGCCCCGCCCCTTTTTCAGCAGACTTTCTCCCGCTTTTTTATGGATTCTGGCAGGGGTATTTTTCACATATATAGCCTCTGGGACTATATATTGTGATTATTTGCCAGCCAAGGTATTAATATTGCTGCTCAGGGCGCCCCCCCAGCGCCCTGCACCCATCAGTGACCGGAGTGTGAGGTGTGCATGAGGAGCAATGGCGCACAGCTGCAGTGCTGTGCGCTACCTTGTTGAAGACCAAAGTCTTCTGCCGCCGATTTTCAGGACCATCTTCATGCTTCTGGCTCTGTAAGGGGGACGGCGGTGCGGCTCCGGGACCGGACGATCGAGGTCGGGCCCTGTGTTCGATCACTCTGGAGCTAATGGTGTCCAGTAGCCTAAGAAGCCCAAGCTAGCTGCAAGCAGGTAGGTTCGCTTCTTCTCCCCTTAGTCCTTCGTAGCTGTGAGTCTGTTACCAGCAGATCTCACTGAAAATAAAAAACCTAAAATATACTTTCTTTTCTAGGAGCTCAGGAGAGCCCCTAGTGTGCATCCAGCTCAGCCGGGCACAAGATTCTAACTGAAGTCTGGAGGAGGGTCATAGAGGGAGGAGCCAGTGCACACCAGTTAGACCAAAAGCTTTCTTTTAGTTGTGCCCAGTCTCCTGCGGAGCCGCTATTCCCCATGGTCCTTACTGAGTCCCAGCATCCACTTAGGATGTCAGAGAAATCTCCACTGCAGCATCCAGTGACTCAATGAAGACAACGCATCTTCTGCTTGATTTGTGTGAACATGAAGTTATCACAGAGGGCCAGGTCTGGACTGTACTGTGGATGACCAAGCTTTTGGATGTGTTAATGGACCAGAAAATACACCACTTTGCTCACCTTGTGGGCAGGTGCATTGTCATGATGCAGTAGGGCACCATGACTGCGAGTTCTTGAATGTGATAGTATTAGGAATGTTAGGGTCCCATGTGATGAAGTCACCTGGCCGCAGTACATGGGCCCACATATTTGCACAAATGTGTGCTAAGAACTTCAGTTATACTCCATGTTAACTGTGAGGGTTTATATAAATTATTTTCACTATCACTGTTCTTAGTGCTAAGAGTGTGCATCTGCATCTCTCTTCCCCCAGCATAGTATTAGAAGCCTCAGCATGATAGCACCTCTTGATATCTTTAGTAATAGGATGTGCAATTCAGCCCCCCCCCCCTTTTTCCACTCTATTTGTGTATATATTGTACACTGGAAGGCAAGGCTTCCTTCCTCTGGATTGGCACTCCTCCCATTCACCCTCAGGTGTATTAATTAGCTGGGTTCCTGCATTTCAGATCACACATTGATAAGGCCCTATTTAGAGGTAAGTCCTGAATAAATTTATAGAATGTGATAGTATTAGGAATGTTAGGGTCCCATGTGATGAAGTCACCTGGCCGCGGTACGTGGGCACACATATTTGCACAAATGTGTGCTAAGAACTTCAATTATACTCCATGTTAATTGTGAGGGTTTATATAAATTATTTTTACTATCAGTGTTCTTAGTGCTAAGAGTGTGCATCTGCATCTCTCTTCCTCCAGCAGAGTTCTTGAACGGCACCTAGAAATGGCTTCTAGGACTTATAACAGGCATTGGTTGGCATAACAGTCACCAGTGACTAGGAGCTGCTGCATGAGTTATGCTACACTCATATCAGGACTTCTGTGTTGCTGTACCTCCAACTGGGGCCCACTGTGACAACTGTCATTTCCTCTTGGGGTTGATACTGTAGATCCAGTACTCATCGCCACTGTGATCTTCCAGTGTTTGAGTGACCGGCAAACCTGGCCAGCATGTTGCAGAATTAAGTACCTGAGGCTCCTTCTGCTCGAGTCAGCTGATGGGGGCACCCAGCATGCAGAAACCTTGCTTAGGCCAAGCTTTTTGTGCAGTATAAAGCATATGGACCCCTACGCTATGCCTACCTCCTTCTCTAATGGTGCCACCATCACCCTGCACCTTAATTATGGCCTGCATGGCAGCAACATTGTCCTCAGCGATGGCAGGCACAGGTTGGCCAGATATTTAGTCTTCCAGGGACCATCTACAACACCAAAATTCTGCAAACCACTAAAACAGTGGTTCAGAACGATGCTGCCTCCCCAAAAGCAGTTTGCAGTCTGTCAAAACGCTCCTGCTGTTGCAAACCACTATTGTAGTCTTAGAAGATCATGGCGCTCTATTGACATCTGTTGACCTTCATAACGAGTTGTGAAGTAAATATGCTGACTTCTTTGATGTGCAGTGCTGCTTATATATGGTTCTGTGCTGTGACATTTCACAAGAACTTGACTCAAAGATTACAGTTCAGAACCAGATTGTTTCTACTCTGTCCATGCACAGCACATACGGAAATTTATTGCACAGCTCTTGCATGTTAATCAGAATTTAGTTTTCCTTTGTTTTACACTGGGAACCAAACAATAGATGTTTTGTGGAAGTCCAAATATGCTAAGGCATTTGAAAAAGGTCTTACTACAATCGAAAGCCCTCACTCACTCACTGACTACTAATATCTTACTTCCAGATGTTAGGAAGCTGAAATTCAACATAGGTATTCTTCTGGTGGGAAATAGGAAAACAACGTTATCAGAATTTTAATAAACCTCCCCTAAGGGGATGAAAAGGGGGTTGACATAATGATGTCATTACCGATGCGTGCCTTGCGTTGCTTGAACAAAAACGCCCAAATGGACAAATCAATCAAAATTTGGACTGTACCTTCAGAGTGTACAATTGAATAAACTACAAAAAATGGTCCTGTAATTTTATCATATCTGCTACAGGTGGCTCCTCGGGTAACGCCAAGAACCATGGATTAATATTGGCTTACATTAACACGTCTCAAATTCTACATCTCCATAGATTTACCAAATTAAGAACAGCTAGTCCAAAATAAACAGAAGTAAAAAGGCTATTTAGCCTAAATTAGAATTTTGTTACAATAGATTTTACAATGTTATCACTGACCAGGGCCTCAGTAACATGTGAGTGTGGTAAGATTGTTACCTTATATGTGGATATGATCCAGTGCCCACTGCCCAGAATTCAAGGTTACATACAGGGTCACTGCAGATTGATTTTAGAATCCCATGACTGAGCAAAGTACCAGGCACTACACAGCGAATGGGGACTTCCTAGAACACTATGGGGTATATTCAATTGAAGTCGGATCCATTCCTTCATTCATTTGTCAGAATGAATAGGACCTGGGCTATTCAAAGCAATCTCAATTCAGTCGAATTGAGATGCAGAAGCTGAGATGGGGGAGAGCCACAGGCAGAGGGGGAGAGCAGCGCTACAGCAGCGGGCAGCGTAGACGGTGGATGTCATAGCCACTGCTCACTGCAGCGTCCACCTGACTCCAGCAAGCGAAGTCCCGCTTGCTGGAGCTGGGTGGAACTGCTGTGAGCGGCAGCTGTGACATCCTCCGGCTACGCTGCTGTAGAACTGCTCTCCCCCGTCAGCCCGTGGCTCTCAGTCCTCCCCCCCCCCCCCCCCCCCGTCTCCCCCGGCGCTGCTCTCCCCCTCTGCCCGCGGCTCTCTCGTCTCCTCCGGCGCTGCTTTCCCCCACTGCCCGCAGCTCTCCCCCGTCTGTGCTCCTGCATCTCACTTCAACTTTTTTTAAATATTTATTAGAGCCATACAATAAGGCCAGTGAATACTACTGTCACCACATCTCATAATCTGTATTTAAGTGCATACCTGGGGTGAGTATTTTAACATTTGGCCATGACTTATATAAAAAGCCTAAGAGCAAACATTTAATTCATGGTTCGCCAAAGTAGGACATATCTATTTATATCACAACCTATGGGCAGGCAATTATAAATCATGTTACCAAGTCTGAAGCAAAGTAACAATCCATTTAAATGAACAGTAAATTAAAGTTAAAATAACCACAACAAAATACTGAAAGTAGCAATTTTTATTGGAGTTAAAATTATTTACAAAAAACTCAAAGACAAACTTCATGAAACTGGTACAAACTTGATTTAAATTTTCCTGCCGTTAGCTTTTGCTCCAAAGATCACAGCTGAGAAATACTGTATAAAATAAAAATAGGATTGGAGTCAGAAAGGTACGCTACCATTCTAATTTCCAATGGCTTGTATTTACATCAATATATACAGTGGAAAATGTTACTTTAAAACTTTAGTTAACTTGCAAGTAGGTTTCAAGTACCCTTAAAGCAAAATCTTTGATGGGGAATCTTCAGCATATTAATGAATTGTAGTTAACAAAATGGCTCCTACCAGAAATCTACTTTAAAAAAACAGCAACATCATTAATTACCATGCCAGAGCGCATTCTAAGGATTTGAACCCAAGTGAGAGATTGTGTACACTGAAGAGGCATAGAAAGCTTGAGTATTACTAAACGGCTGGCTTTTTTAAAAGCCATGCTCAACTTTATTATTCACATTGAATACAGGGGGCACTCTCCCTGCTCAAAACCTAGTCACTTAAGGTGGGACTGCATATAGGCGAGAAAATATAGGAAGTTATTTCTCCACAATAAAAAAAATAATTAAAAAACAAAAACAAAGAAATACAATTTGTTTGGTCTGAAAAACCCATTATGCACCTTCTAAAAGATAAAAAAAAAAAAAAAAAAAACAATCTACATAACAAAATCCCTACAACAACTATGCCCAGTGTTAAGACATTGCACATTGGATGAGATCTTTGAGGGGAGAAAACAAAAAACAAATAAGGTTAAGATTTTTTTTTTTTTTTAGGAGTTGTTAAAATTGATACACACTCAAAAGAATACAGAAATAGTTTAAATTAAGACAAACGATAATATGCTAGAATAAAGAATGTATATCTTTAGATTAAATCTTAAAAAAAAAAAAACCCTAACACTGGTTACAGGAGCTCTGCACTCACCTTAATGTTTAATTTATTCAAAATCCTTAACATTTATCTCACAAGAGTGCTATGATTAAGACATATTTTTTAAAGCATGAAACAAAAAAAACAAAAAAAACAAAAAAATAGAAATCAGAAAAAAACAAAACAAAAAAAATGGTTTACTACCACATAATATTGACTCAAAGCTTTATTGGTAAAAATGCTTGCATGTGACAGGGAGACTGCGATTTAGGTTATTTCCATGGTCTTTTTACTGCTTCAAATTGCAATGCATTTTTTTTTTCGTTGGAAGAATGAGGGTCCTAAAAACACATCAGGTACAAGCCATAAAATTTTATCTTTTTACAGTGTTTTATAAATTCTGAAAATTTTGATCAATTTTCCTCTATATATGGCAAATCAGATAAAGTATTTTCGTTAAGTAAGGGCTCATTCAGAAAAGTTTACGTTGGAGAAAAGAAAAGGTGAACTGAAGATATGCTGGAACAGAGGTAGTTGACCTCTATAGTTGCACAAAATGAGTTTTCATAGGTGGGAAAGTTTATTAGTGAAAAAAGTGGGAAATATAACAGTGCATTTAAACTTAATTACTGAAATATCACCATGCTATATACAGCACATATGAGGCCCTTAAGGAAAAATATTCAACAGATATAACTGTACTCTTCAGCTTTTATTTGTTTTTTATTCATTTAAACAACTCCTGATATTTTCCCATTTAACATCTAATGCACTGGCAGTGCAGAAGCCATATTGTCTTAGTTTACTTTTGCTCTATAAAACTCTTATATAAACACTAATTTAAAATGGTATGGTTTATTTTAGATAAAACAAATATCAGTTATGAAATACAAATGATTGGTAGTATCTACCTATACCTACAGACATTCGGTTTCTGGGTGATTCAGTTTGTTAACATCTTTTAAGGTTTTTGGTGTGCTATGGTCAAGCACTAAAAGTTCTATAACATTCACATAAAAATGATGTTGCGTTTTTAAATTTGGGCATGTTCACCTAAATCACTAAAGTAAGTAAAACATATATGCAGATTGGTTAATTCCCCAGAACTTTTCCCCCACTCCAGGTCTGTAATTACTCTTTATTCACTGCCTTTATTTCTCCTTTGTAAATGGATAATAGGATATATGATCATAAACTTTCCAGACAAAAGCATATTACCCAAAAACTGTAAATAAGAAAAGCTGGCATTGTACATTACAGATGCTGCTTATTTATGCGAGATGTTTCAGTTATGTTGAGGCTCATAAACCCACCAACATGTTTTCCATTGATTGCCAATTCTGGATGATCCGCCATCTATTAAAAGCTCTATGGAAAGTTTAGACAATTTAACATCCATAAAGATATATTACCTCAAAATAAAGACAAAAATAAATTCATTCTTTTCAGTGTATTGCATATATGATAGCGGGGGTTTTTGTGCACAAAACCTTGTTTCGTATATATAATCCAAGAATTGTGCTGTTCGAGTACAAAGCAGTACAGCCAGGCAAATTTAGCACATCAGAAAAAAGATTAGTAGTAGTTGCCAATACCAGAGTAATTAACTCATACATCCAACCTTGCCGCCAACACAAACCTATCCCGGTAAAATTACAAACTCCTGGGTACCTGCGACTTTAGCAATGTTTAGCAATCATGCTACCAAATAACGGCTATCAAATCAATTTATAACAAAATGCCCACTTAGATAATATGGTCTTTAAATAAAACACTGCACATAATTCTTGTCCAGACTTCAATTAGCATCTCCTTTAAGGAAACACTGTACTTCTGTAATTCAACTTAAATAACATCTAGATCAAGTTCATCATCTTTGCTGTGATTTATCTTTGTTAAAATAGTATTTCAGAAGTCTAATCTGATTGATTACAAAGACAGAAACGCTGTGTTTGATTGCTGAAGGGCAAAGGGAGTAATACTTATAAAACCAACCGCTAATTGCTGTATTATTTTACGGGTTGTGCATCACTATCATATTCAGAACACTGCAAGGACAAGCTATTATTCTCTGTTTTTGCAGAGAATGTTCACAAAAATGTTTTACTTTTAATAACTTAGCACAAAATTGTGGAAAATCTTACATGAGAACATACTGGGGTATGGGTTATCTTATTTATTGACAAGAGAAACAAAATCAAATTTACAATAGTACAAAAGAGATAGTTGCTCATAAAACATATACTTTATTTTAAATATTTTGTCCTAAGAAGGAGCTTTCATGGATAGTCCACAAGCCTACTGTCACTGAAAAACCGTATGCAAACAAAATATAACTGCATATTAAACGTTTGGGATTACTGCCCTTGTTCTGACGTTAATCAGTAAAGTAGATCAACGAAGGGTTCTTGTTTAATTCATTTTTTTATCTAGCAACTTTGACAATAAGTGTTTAGATTGCTCATCAAATGTTTAAGTCGTGCTAGCCATTCTTTCAATTAGTTAGTGGGCTTAAAATACTATTACTTCTAGTAGAACTATTACCTAATGCTTTAGGAGGATGAGAAATCCTAACCAAACCAATGTAGATAAATCAAAAGGCCAACTTGCAAAATAAAATACCATTTATCGACGAGTAAACCAAGCAATGATCTGTGTAAAAATGAAAAATAAAATTATGACATATAGCTAAAGCCACTCTTTGGAAAGTTAGCTTTGTCTCCTCGTGTTCCCCAAGCCATGAGAAGATATACAACCTTCATATAACACCTTCCTCTGCTAACAGCCAAGACTATAAAAGATGATAACTGTGGGTAAGAGTGCAAGATTAGTTGCTCTAGAAATAATCCTTAAACTGAATATATTTTTATTAACATTTTCACATAAATATTGCTAAGAACCTCAACTATTTCATGTATTACAGAAAATCAATACTACCGACAGCATTCTTCCACCTTTCTTAAAGTTTTACAGATAGGCAGAGATGCAGTTGGCTGTTCAACTATATGGCTTAGATAACTCTGTTCCTTGTTCTAAGACAGTCACATTCTGTTATGGTGTGTATCGGATACAGCCTAGTAGAGAAAATAGTCTGTCTGATACAAAAAAAAATATCAACTCGTATATAGGTCTACGTTGTCAGGCCAGAAGTTCATCTCTAAATGTTCGACTGCTTTTTCAACTAAAAAAAAGAAAAAAAAAGAAATAACTTTAAATTCAAAAAGTAGTTTAACACAGAGATCACTTGTCAAGCATGGCAACGTTGGAGGGACCTATCCGACTGGTGGCATAAATGTATCCAAGACTCTTTCATCAATCAACAATCTTGTGAAGAGTGCCCGCTGTTCTCTTAGGTTGACAAAAAGGCTTAAAACATGTAATTGCAAGGTGCTGCAAACCTGTGCAGTTCAGCAAAGGTTTCATGAAACTAAAAATAACACAAACCCTTGCATTGCACTTCAGAAGGCATGTTCCCCGCCACACAAGGCCTTGCAAATTACTGTGGCAGAAGGGTATTCAAGGAAAAAAACTCCCTGAAAGTCAAATAAGGGCACATGCCTCCTCATATATATTAGTCCAAGATGACACCTGAGATGGACCACCTGAAATATAAAAATAGATCCCTATTTACTAATTGAGTACATAATGTACAACTGAGCTATCGACAGAAGCACTTCCAAACTTGCTGCGCTCTGGCACACTCGAAAGCCAGGGTTTACCGGCCTTACCCACTGTAATTTAGTGCTGCAAAGCTTTACAAATATCACAACATAATTGAGTCAACAATATCCACAAGTCTTAAATTAAGAAAGAATTGAGAAAAAAAAAAAAAAAAGGGAGGGGCGACGACAACATATATAGAAAATACATTTCTAGAACAAGGTGTTATGAGGATTGGAAGCATCTAGTATAAAAAGTAAGCAAAATAGCCAGGGGACAAAAATCTATTAACAATATTCTAAAAAGTTTTATATATGTCCTAAAGTTCTGGAAGCATTGAAAAGCCTAATACAAAGCAAAAAAACAAACAAAAAAAAAAACAAAAAAAAACCCCACACACAAAAGTAGTCTCTTGTCGAGAAATAAACAGATCGAGCTTTGTATGACTTCACGCCAGTTGCGCTGTCTTTGTACCTGGCTGGCAGAGAATGCAGTACTTCAAAAGTAAAACAGCAGTTGCACGATCAGCAGCAATTTCTTTGCGATTTTACATTTCTTTCCTTTGACTGGCCATTATAAAACTTACCGGAGGAAAAAAATAAATTTTAAGCCCAGATGAATTCTATTTAAACACAAAAGAACTCAAATACTGTAAAAGTTTAAAACAGTCGGGCATCTTATCCCTCTGATCTGAAGTTTAAAAGCCGCCATTATGTTCGGCTGTAACCTGGTTGGTGTGGCAAACTCATGCTCAACGAAAACTGCAGAACGGGAGTCCTGTTTGCCTTTTTAGTATAAGTAGCACAGACAAATGTAATCAGTGCATCTTCAGGGACTCTTTAACATGACTTGTTCCTTTTGCAGATGGAGAATATCCAGCATTAGTGAGGGTCTGTTGACAATAGAAACCTAGCAGTGTTCCAAATACTCAATGACTCTGGAGATTGACTTCTGTCCTGTTGTTCCCACTGCACACTAAAAAAAAAAAAAAAAATATATATAAAACTGCATGTTACAAGAAAACAAATACTCAAAAGGCTTGCATTGTCAGATGCCCTTATAAATTGCTACTGTAACTGGGATGTATTTATATGACCTACGGCTACATCCCGGCCCCCTACAAATACCGACAGGCATTCTAACTAGCAGGGACTATTCCCACTCGTGGGGGTCCATGGCATCCATAGAGTGGGAATAGAACCTGTGGTGAGCGCAAGGGGCACTATGCCACTAATGAGGTCCATACTATTTTTTTTTTTTTTAGTCTAAAATACTTATTTTAGTTTGCTTCACAAAAGGGTTTATTTAAAGTGCACTTGTCACATATAACAGGAGAGCAAGGTGCACAAGAATCACGCTTATACATTTAACATGCGCTAGTTACATCAAGGAGGCAAACAAGGACAAATATTTGTGAGGTCACATGAAGCCATACATTTATAGGTGACAGGTGTACTTATGTTATTGATCTGTAATATTCTATCCACTCCTTATGCCACAAAGCTACTGTGCAGAAATTCAGAGAACATACGGGGTGTGGTTAGCGTTCTGGTGGTCAGGTGATCGACGCAGAGATACCAAAACCACTCGGAACCCCGACATCTTGAAGGCAAGTATTGGGATGCCGGTTAGGGATGCCTCTTAAACAAAACACATGAGAATATTGCTCATTTGTAAAATTTGAGTTACCGAGGCTTTGGCAATCCCTATGCTTCTGCTAACTGTTGTGTTATAGTGCACAATCCTCCATCTATTGTGGCTCTCACTGTAGGCTACCAGAATCCCCTCATTTACATGAACTTTAGACTTCATATACTTTTTCTTCCTGAACATGTACATAAGTCTTGCTCTCAAATATGCTACAACGTTTTTTTCTGTTCCATTGTTAATTTAGAATTTTCTTTGTAGCCTGAATTAAGTTACACTAGAGAACTTGGTCATGATCGCTTTGTTTCATAATGTTAACATCTGCCTCCATCAAAGCTTGCTTTAACAGAGGACACAAGGGAGTAACAAGTTAAAATGTTTATTCATGCACTTACGAAGATTGTCTATTGATTTATTGTTACCAGCAACTGGAAATAAATATAAAAAAAAAAAATATATATATATATATATATATATATATATATATATATATATATATATATATATAATATATATTTTTTTTACAGAAAATCTCTTAGTAAGTGTGTGCATAAACATTTTAACATGTTACTCCCTTGTGTCTTGAAAATAATCATGCAGATTAAAATAAGAATTTACTTACCGATAATTCTATTTCTCGGAGTCCGTAGTGGATGCTGGGGTTCCTGAAAGGACCATGGGGAATAGCGGCTCCGCAGGAGACAGGGCACAAAAAGTAAAGCTTTTCCAGATCAGGTGGTGTGCACTGGGCTCCTCCCCCTATGACCCTCCTCCAGACTCCAGTTAGGTACTGTGCCCGGACGAGCGTACACAATAAGGGAGGATTTTGAATCCCGGGTAAGACTCATACCAGCCACACCAATCACACCGTACAACTTGTGATCTAAACCCAGTTAACAGTATGATAACAAAAGGAGCCTCTGAAAGACGGCTTCCTACAACAATAACCTGATTTTTGTAACAATAACTATGTACAAGTATTGCAGAATAATCCGCACTTGGGATGGGCGCCCAGCATCCACTACGGACTCCGAGAAATAGAATTATCGGTAAGTAAATTCTTATTTTCTCTATCGTCCTAGTGGATGCTGGGGTTCCTGAAAGGACCATGGGGATTATACCAAAGCTCCCAAACGGGCGGGAGAGTGCGGATGACTCTGCAGCACCGAATGAGAGAACTCCAGGTCCTCTTTTGCCAGGGTATCAAATTTGTAAAATTTTACAAACGTGTTCTCCCCCGACCACGTAGCTGCTCGGCAGAGTTGTAATGCCGAGACCCCTCGGGCAGCCGCCCAAGATGAGCCCACCTTCCTTGTGGAATGGGCATTTACATATTTTTTTTTTTTTTTTTTTTGCTGTGGCAAGCCTGCCACAGAATGTGCAAGCTGAATTGTACTACAAATCCAACGAGCAATAGTCTGCTTAGAAGCAGGAGCACCCAGCTTGTTGGGTGCATACAGGATAAACAGCAAGTCAGATTTCCTGACTCCAGCCGACCTGGAAACTATATTTTCAGGGCCCTGACAACATCCAGCAACTTGGAGTCCTCCAAGTCCCCAGTAGCCGCAGGCACCACAATAAGCTGGTTCAGGTGAAACGCTGACACCACCTTAGGGAGAAACTGGGGACGAGTCCACAGCTTTGCTCTGTCCGAATGGACAATCAGATATGGCTTTGTGAGATAAAGCCGCCAATTCTGACACTCGCCTGGCCGAGGCCAGGACCAACAGCATGGTCACTTTCCATGTGAGATATATCAAATCCACAGATTTGAGTTGTTTAAAACAATGTGATTTTAGGAATCCCAAACTACGTTGAGATCGCCCAGTGCCACTGGAGACATCAAAAAGGGGTTGTATATGCAGTACTCCCTTAACAACTTCTGGACTTCAGGAACTGAAGCCAATTTCTTTCTGGAAGAAAATCGACCGGTCGAAATTTGAACCTTAATGGACCCCAATTTGAGACCCATATACACTCCTGCTTGCAGGAAATGTAGGAATTAACCTAGTTGAAATTCTTCCGTGGAGCCTTCCTGGCCTCACACCATGGAACATATTTTCACCTAAGCGGTGATAATGTTGTGCGGTCACCTCCTTCCTGGCTCTGACCAGGGTAGGGATGACCTCTTCCGGAATGCCTTTTTCCCTTAGGATCCGGCGTTCACCCGCCCTGGCGTCAACGCAGCTGCGGTAAGTCATGGAACAGACATGATTCTTGCTGAATCAAGATCCTTTCTAGTATCTCTTGAAGTTCCGGGTACCAAGTTCTTCTTGGCCCAAACCGGAACCACGAGTATAGTTCTTACTCCTCTCCTTCCTATCATTCTCCATACACTGGGTATGAAAGGCAGAGGAGGGAACACATACACCGACTGGTACACCCACGGTGTTACCAGAGCGTCCCAGCTATTGCCTGAGGGTCTCTAGACCTGGCGCTTCATGTGGGACGCCATCATAACCACCTTTGGTCTTTCCCAACGGTTTACAAACATGTGGAAACTTCCAGATGAAGTTCCCACTTTTCCGGGTGGAATTCATTTATGCTGAGGAAATCTTCCTAGTTGTCCACTCCCGGAATGAACACTGCTGACAGTGTTATCACATGATCTTTCGCCCAGCGAAGAATCCTTGCTGTCATTGTCCTCCTGCTTCTTGTGCCGCCCCGTCTGTTTACGTGGGCGACTGCCATGATGATGTCCTACTGGATCAGCACCGGTTGACTTTGAAGCAGAGGTCTTCCTAGGCTCAGAGCATCGTAAATTGCCCTTAGCTCCAGTATATTCATGTGGAGAGAAATCTCCAGACTTGACCACACTTCCTTGGAAATTTCTTCCTTGTGTGACTGTTTCCCAGCCTCTCAGGCTGGCATCCGTGGTCACCAGAACACAGTCCTGAATGCTGAATGTGCTGCCCTCTAGAAGATGAGCACTCTGCAGCCCCCACAGAAGAGACACCCTTGTCCTTGGAGACAGGGTTATCCGCTGATGCATCTGAAGATGCGATCCGGACCATTCGTCCAGCAAATCCCCCTGAAAAGTTTTTGCGTGAGATCTGCCGAATGGAATCGCTTCGTAAGAAGCCACCATTTTTCCCAGGACTCCTGTGCATTGATGCACTGATACTTGGCCTGGATTTAGGAGGTTTCTGACTAGGTCGGATAACTCCCTGGCTTTCCCCTCCAGGAGAAATACCTCTTTCTGGACTATGCCCAGAATCATTCCTAGGAACAGCAGACGTATCATCGGAAAACAGCTGCGATTTTTGGAATATTTAGAATCCACTCGTGCTGTCGTAGAACTACTTTAGATAGTTCTTTTCCGACCTCCAACTGTTCTCTGTAAACTTGTCCCTTTCAGGATATCGTCCAAGTAAGGGATAATTTAGATGCCTTTCTTCTTTTAAGAATCATCTTTTCGGCCATTACCTTGGTAAAGGCCCGGGGTGCCGTGGATAATTCAACGGCAGCGTCTGAAACTGATATTGACAGTTCTGTATCACGAACCAGAGGTACCCTTGTTGAGAAGGGCAAATTTGGACATGGAGGTAATCCTTGATGTCCAGGGACACCATATAGTCCCCTTTTTTCCGGTTCTCTATCACTGCTCTGAGTGACTCCATCTTGATTTGAACCTTTTTATGTAAGTGTTCAAAGATTTCAGATTTAGACTATGTCTCACCAAGCCGTCTGGCTTCAGTACCACAATATAGTGTGGAGGACTAATACCCTTTTCCTTGTTGTAGGAGGGGTACTTTGATTATCACCTGCTGGAAATACAGCTTGTGAATTTTTTCCCAATACTGCCTCCTTGTCGGAGGGAGCCGTTGGTAAAGCAGGCTTCAGGAACCTGCGAGGAAAAAATGTCTCGACTCTCCAATCTGTACCCCTGGGATAATACTTGTATGATCTAGGGGTCAACTTGCGAGTGATCCCACTGCGCGCTGAGACTCTTGAGACTACCCCCCCACTGGTGGAGGGCTTCTTTTCCTGGGAAGGGGCTGCCTGCTGCAGTCTACTTCCCTTTCCTCTATGTCTGGGCAGATATGACTGGCCTTTTGCCCGCTTGCCCACCTGGGAACGGAAGGATTGAGGCTGAAAAGACAGTGTCTTTTTCTGCTGAGATGTAACTTGGGGTAAAAAGGTTGGATTTCCCAGCTGTGGCCGTGGCCCCCAGGTCCGACGGACCGACCCCAAATAACTCCTTCCCTTTATACGGCAATACTTCCATGTGCCGTATGGGATCTGTATCACCTGACCACTGTCGTGTCCATGACATCTTCTGGGAGATATGGACAACGCACTTATCTTGATGCCAGAGTGCAAATATCCCTCTGTGCATCTCGCATACATATATATAGAATGCATCCTATTAAATGCTCTATATCAATAAAATATTTTTAGTCAGGGAATTCGACCAAGCCAACCCAGCACTGCATCTCCAGGCTGATGGCGATCGCTGGTCGCAGTATAGCCACCGTCTGTGTGTATATACTTTTTAGGATATTTTTCCAGCTGCCTATCAGCTGGCTCCTTGAGGGCGGCCGTATTTGGAGACGGTAACGCCACTTGATAAGCGTGTGAGCGCCTTATCCACCCTAAGGGGTGTTTCCCAACGCGCCCTAACTTCTGGCGGGAAAGGGTATAACGCCAATATTTGCTATCGGGGTAAACCCACGCATCATCACACACTTCATTTTATTTTATCTGATTCAGGAAAAACTACAGGTAGTTTTTTCACTTCCACATAATACCCTTTTTTGTGGTACTTGTAGTATCAGAAATATGTAACAGCTCCTTCATTGCCCTTAACGTGTGGCCCTAATGAGGAATACGTTTGTTTATTCACCGTCGACACTGGATTCAGTGTCCGTGTCTGTGTCTGTGTCGACCGACTGAGGTAAATGGGCGTTTTTTATAAAAAAACCCTGACGGTGTTTCTGAGACGCCTGGACCGTTACTAATTGTTTGTCGGCCGTCTCATGTCGTCAACCGACCTTGCAGCGTGTTGACATTCTCACGTAATTCCCTAAATAAGCCATCCATTCCGGTGTCGACTCCCTAGAGAGTGACATCACCATTACAGGCAATTTCTCCGCCTCCTCCAGCATCGTCCTCATACATGTCGACACACACGTACCGACACACAGCACACACACCTGGAATGCTCTGACAGAGGACAGGACCCCACTAGCCCTTTGGAGAGACAGAGGGAGAGTTTGCCAGCACACACCAAAAAACGCTATAATTACATAGGGACAACCTTATATAAGTGTTTCTCCCTAATAGCATCTTTATATATATATTTATATCGCCAATTTGTGCCCCCCCTCTCTGTTTAAACCCTGTTTCTGTAGTGCAGTGCAGGGGAGAGCCTGGGAGCCTTCTCTCCAGCCTTTCTGTGAGAGAAAAAATGGCGCTGTGTGCTGAGGAGATAGGCCCCGCCCCTTTTACGGCGGGCTCGTCTCCCGCTCTTTAGTGAAGTTTGGCAGGGGTTAAATATCTCCATATAGCCTCTGGGGGCTATATGTGAGGTATTTTTAGCCAGTATATAGGTTTACATTTGCCTCCCAGGGCGCCCCCCCCCAGCGCCCTGCACCCTCAGTGACAGCGTGTGAAGTGTGCTGAGAGGAAAATGGCGCACAGCTGCAGTGCTGTGCGCTACCTTTAGAAGACTGTCAGTGTCTTCAGCCGCCGATTCTGGACCTCTTCTAACTTCAGCATCTGCAAGGGGGCCGGCGGCGCGGCTCCGGTGACCATCCAGGCTGTACCTGTGATCGTCCCTCTGGAGCTAATGTCCAGTAGCCAAGAAGCCAATCCATCCTGCACGCAGGTGAGTTCACTTCTTCTCCCCTCAGTCCCTCGTTGCAGTGATCCTGTTGCCAGCAGGACTCACTGTAAAATAAAAAACCTAAGCTAAACTTTCTCTAAGCAGCTCTTTAGGAGAGCCACCTAGATTGCACCCTTCTCGGCCGGGCACAAAAATCTAACTGGAGTCTGGAGGAGGGTCATAGGGGGAGGAGCCAGTGCACACCACCTGATCTGGAAAAGCTTTACTTTTTGTGCCCTGTCTCCTGCGGAGCCGCTATTCCCCATGGTCCTTTCAGGAACCCCAGCATCCACTAGGACGATAGAGAAAAATAATTATCATGCTGTTACCAGTAAGGGTGAGAACAGCCAGCTCTATATGTAATATTGCAGTAGCAAAGTTGGAGCCTATACTTAGTCCTTAGAAAGGAGCTAGTTGTTTAATTGGGTCAACTAGATCAAGAATTTCTTTAGTCCATAACTAATAAGTTTTATGAGAATTCATTCAACACTTCAAAACAGCCTTAAGGTGCATACACATGGTGAGATACTGTGATTTCCCTTGAACTCCCTTGAGCGCAGAACCACAGACACTGACTATCTTCACTTGCGATTTTGTCTATGTGCGATGTTGACTAAGTGGCAATTTTGACTATACACTAGATTGTACACAATATAGTCAAAATTGCCTTGCCTGCTCAGTCTATTTTTTTATTTTTTTGCGATACCGACCTTGTGCGATCACGCATCGGTATTGCAAGCTGTGTACATACAGTGCGATATGTGCACATTTTTCATACGATTTTGACTCTATAGTCAAAATCGTAAGAAAACACTGCACTGTGTGTATGCACCTTTACAACAATTATGCACAGTTGAAGTAATTTGCATACAGATGGTGTAATGGTTAGCTATACTGCCTCACGGCACTGAGGTCATGGGTTCGATTCTCACCATGGCCCTGTTTGGAGTTTATATATTCTTCCCGTACTTGCGTGGATTTTCTACGGGGACTCTGGTTTCTTCCCTCAATCCAAAAATATAAATACTGGTAAAGTAATTGGCTCCCAAGAAAATTAACCCTACCGAGAATGTGACTGTGTGTACACGTGATAGTGAATATAAATTGTAAGCTCCACTGGGGCAGGGACTGATGTGAATGGCCAAATATTCTCTGTAAAGCGCTGCAGAATGTGTGTGCACTATATAAATAACTTGTAATAAATTAATTAATTAATACAGGCTTTGTGTGTAAATGAATAAGCATGCACAGTGCTTTTTACATTAACAAACTTCATATATGGAAAAAAATGGGCATGTCCGTCACTTACTGTTAGATTCATGAAACTTAGAAACTTTTTAAGCATTTCAGTCATTATTGAGAAGTCTCCATCAGGTAAATGACTCCGTACAGTAGTCACGTTCATCTATAAATGACAATTAAAAGTCATAAGCATACAAAAATTCATCAGTTAGATTATTTAGATAAAAAATAAGAATTTACTTACCGATAATTCTATTTCTCGGAGTCCGTAGTGGATGCTGGGGTTCCTGAAAGGACCATGGGGAATAGCGGCTCTGCAGGAGACAGGGCACAAAAAGTAAAGCTTTACGATCAGGTGGTGTGTACTGGCTCCTCCCCCCATGACCCTCCTCCAAGCCTCAGTTAGGTACTGTGCCCGGACGAGCGTACACAATAAGGAAGGATTTTGAATCCCGGGTAAGACTCATACCAGCCACACCAATCACACTGTACAACCTGTGATCTGAACCCAGTTAACAGTATGATAACAGCGGAGCCTCTGAAAAGATGGCTCACAACAATAATAACCCGATTTTTGTAACTATGTACAAGTATTGCAGACAATCCGCACTTGGGATGGGCGCCCAGCATCCACTACGGACTCCGAGAAATAGAATTATCGGTAAGTAAATTCTTATTTTCTCTATCGTCCTAGTGGATGCTGGGGTTCCTGAAAGGACCATGGGGATAATACCAAAGCTCCCAAACGGGCGGGAGAGTGCGGATGACTCTGCAGCACCGAATGAGAGAACTCCAGGTCCTCCTTAGCCAGGGTATCAAATTTGTAGGATTTTACAAACGTGTTTGCCCCTGACTAAATAACCGCTCGGCAAAGTTGTAAAGCCGAGACCCCTCGGGCAGCCGCCCAAGATGAGCCCACCTTCCTTGTGGAATGGGCATTTACATATTTTGGCTGTGGCAGGCCTGCCACAGAATGTGCAAGCTGAATTGTATTACACATCCAACTAGCAATAGTCTGCTTAGAAGCAAGAGCACCCAGTTTGTTGGGTGCATACAGGATAACAGCAAATCAGTTTTCCTGACTCCAGCCGTCCTGGAACATATTTTCAGGGCCCTGACAACATCTAGCAACTTGGAGTCCTCCAAGTCCCTAGTAGGTGCAAGGCACCACAATAAGCTGGTTCAGGTGAAACACTGACACCACCTTAGGGAGAGAACTGGGGACGAGTCCGCAGCTCTGCCCTGTCCGAATGGACAAACAGATATGGGCTTTTTTGAGAAAAAACCACCAATTTGACACTCGCCTGGTCCAGGCCAGGGCCAAGAGCATGGTCACTTTTCATGTGAGATGCTTCAAATCCACAGATTTGACTGGTTTTAAACCAATGTGATTTGAGGAATCCCAGAACTACGTTGAGATCCCACAGTGCCACTGGAGGCACAAAAGGGGGTTGTATATGCAATACTCCCTTGACAAACTTCTGGACTTCAGGAACTGAAGCCAATTCTTTCTGGAAGAAAATCGACAGGGCCGAAATTTGAACCTTAATGGACCCCAATTTGCGGCCCATAGACACTCCTGTTTGCAGGAAATGCAGGAAACGACCGAGTTGAAATTTCTTTGTGGGGCCATCCTGGCCTCACACCACGCAACATATTTTCGCCACATGTGGTGATAATGTTGTGCGGTCACCTCCTTTCTGGCTTTGACCAGGGTAGGAATGACCTCTTCCGGAATGCCTTTTTCCCTTAGGATCCGGCGTTCCACCGCCATGCCGACAAACGCAGCTGCGGTAAGTCTTGGAACAGACATGGTACTTGCTGAAGCAAATCCCTTCTTAGCAGCAGAGGCCATAAGACCTCTGTAAGCATCTCTTGAAGTTCCGGGTACCAAGTCCTTCTTGGCCAATCCGGAGCCATGAGTATAGTTCTTACTCCTCTACGTCTTATAATTCTCAGCACCTTAGGTATGAGAAGCAGAGGAGGGAACACATACACCGACTGGTACACCCACGGTGTTACCAGAACGTCCACAGCTATTGCCTGAGGGTCTCTTGACCTGGCGCAATACCTGTCCCGTTTTTTGTTCAGACGGGACGCCATCATGTCCACCTTTGGTATTTCCCCACGGTTTACAATCATGTGGAAAAAACTTCCCGATGAAGTTTCCACTCTCCCGGGTGGAGGTCGTGCCTGCTGAGGAAGTCTGCTTCCCAGTTTCCATTCCCGGGATGAAACACTGCTGACAGTGCTATCACATGATTTTCCGCCCAGCGAAAAGTCCTTGCAGTTTTTGCCATTGCCCTCCTGCTTCTTGTGTCGCCCTGTCTGTTTACGTGGGCGACTGCCGTGATGTTTTTCCCACTGGATCAATACCGGCTGACCTTGAAGCAGAGGTCTTGCTAAGCTTAGAGCATTATAAATTTACCCTTAGCTCCAGTATATTTATGTGGAGAAAAGTCTCCAGACTTGATCACACTCCCTGGAAATTTTTTCCTTGTGTGACTGCTCCCCAGCCTCTCGGGCTGGGCTCCGTGGTCACCAGCATCCAATCCTGAATGCCGAATCTGCGGCCCTCTAGAAGATGAGCACTCTATAACCACCACAGGAGAGACACCCTTGTCCTTGGATATAGGGTTATCCGCTGATGCATCTGAAGATGCGATCCGGACCATTTGTCCAGCAGATCCCACTGAAAAGTTCTTGCGTGAAATCTGCCGAATGGAATTGCTTCGTAGGAAGCCACCATTTTTACCAGGACCCTTGTGCAATGATGCACTGTTTTTAGGAGGTTCCTGACTAGCTCGGATAACTCCCTGGCTTTCTCTTCCGGGAGAAACACCTTTTTCTGGACTGTGTCCAGAATCATCCCTAGGCACAGCAGACGTGTCGTCGGGATCAGCTGCGATTTTGGAATATTTAGAATCCACCCGTGCTGTTGTAGCAGTATCCGAGATAGTGCTACTCCGACCTCCAACTGTTCCCTGGACTATGCCCTTATCAGGAGATCGTCCAAGTAAGGGATAATTAAGACGCCTTTTCTTCGAAGAAGAATCATCATTTCGGCCATTACCTTGGTAAAGACCCGGGGTGCCGTGGACAGTCCAAACGGCAGCGTCTGAAACTGATAGTGACAGTTCTGCACCACGAACCTGAGGTACCCTTAGTGAGAAGGGCAAATTTGGGACATAGAGGTAAGCATCCCTGATGTCCCGGGACACTATATAGTCCCCTTCTTCCTGGTTCGTTATCACTGCTCTGAGTGACTCCATCTTGATTTGAACCTTTGTAAGTGTTCAAAAATTTTTTAGAATAAGTCTCACCTAGCCTTCTGGCTTCAGTACCACAATATAGTGTGGAATAATACCCCTTTTCTTGTAGTAGGAGAGGTAATTTAATTATCACCTGCTGGGAATACAGCTTGTGAATTTTTTTTTTTTTTTTTCCCATACTGCCTCCTTGTCGGAGGGAGACCTTGGTAAAGCAGACTTCAGGAGCCTGCGAAGGGGAAACGTCTCGACATTCCAATCTGTACCCCTGGGATACTACTTGTAGGATCCAGGGGTCCTGTACGGTCTCAGCGCCATGCTGAGAACTTGTCAGAAGCGGTGGAACGCTTCTGTTCCTGGGAATGGGCTGCCTGCTGCAGTCTTCTTCCCTTTCCTCTATCCCTGGGCAGATATGATCTTATAGGGACGAAAGGACTGAGGCTGAAAAGACGGTGTCTTTTTCTGCAGAGATGTGACTTAGGGTAAAAACGGTGGATTTTCCAGCAGTTGCCGTGGCCACCAGGTCCGATGGACCGACCCCAAATAACTCCTCTTCCTTTATACGGCAATACACCTTTGTGCCGTTTGGAATCTGCATCACCTGACCACTGTCGTGTCCATAACATCTTCTGGCAGATATGGACATCGCATTTACTCTTGATGCCAGAGTGCAAATATCCCTCTGTGCATCTCGCATATATAGAAATGCATCCTTTAAATGCTCTATAGTCAATAAAATACTGTCCCTGTCAAGGGTATCAATATTTTTAGTCAGGGAATCCGACCAAGCCCCCCCAGCTCTGCACATCCAGGCTGAGGCGATCGCTGGTCGCAGTATAACACCAGTATGTGTGTATATACTTTTTATGATATTTTCCAGCCTCCTGTCAGCTGGTCCTTGAGGACGGCCCTATCTATAGACGGTACCGCCACTTGTTTTGATAAGCGTGTGAGCGCCTTAGCCACCCTAAGGGGTGTTTCCCAACGCGCCCTAACTTCTGGCGGGAAAGGGTATACCGCCCCTAATTTTCTATCGGGGGGAACCCACGCATCATCACACACTTTATTTAATTTATCTGATTCAGGAAAAACTACGGTAGTTTTTTCACATCCCACATAATACCCTCTTTTGTGGTACTTGTAGTATCAGAAATATGTAACACCTCCTTCATTGCCTTTAACGTGTGGCCCTAATAAGGAATACGTTTGTTTATTCACCGTCGACACTGGATTCAGTGTCCCTGTCTGTGTCGACCGACTAAAGTAAACGGGCGTTTTAAAACCCCTGACGGTGTTTTTGAGACGTCTGGACCGGTACTAATTGTTTGTCGGCCGTCTCATGTCGTCAACCGACCTTGCAGCGTGTTGACATTATCACGTAATTCCCTAAATAAGCCATCCATTCCGGTGTCGACTCCCTAGAGAGTGACATCACCATTACAGGCAATTGCTCCGCCTCCTCACCAACATCGTCCTCATACATGTCGACACACACGTACCGACACACAGCACACACACAGGAAATGCTCTGATAGAGGACAGGACCCACTAGCCCTTTGGAGAGACAGAGGGAGAGTTTGCCAGCACAAACCAAAAACGCTATAATTATATAGGGACAACCTTATATAAGTGTTTTCCCTTATAGCATCTTTATTATATATTTCTAACGCCAAATTAGTGCCCCCCCTCTCTGTTTTAACCCTGTTTCTGTAGTGCAGTGCAGGGGAGAGCCTGGGAGCCTTCCCTCCAGCCTTTCTGTGAGGGAAAATGGTGCTGTGTGCTGAGGAGATAGGCCCCGCCCCTTTTTCGGCGGCCTCGTCTCCCGCTCTTAACGGATTCTGGCAGGGGTTAAATATCTCCATATAGCCTCCGGAGGCTATATGTGAGGTATTTTTAGCCAAAATAGGTTTTCATTTGCCTCCCAGGGCGCCCCCCTCCCAGCGCCCTGCACCCTCAGTGACTGCCGTGTGAAGTGTGCTGAGAGGAAAATGGCGCACAGCTGCAGTGCTGTGCGCTACCTTTAGAAGACTGAGGAGTCTTCTGCCGCCGATTCTGGACCTCTTCTTACTTCAGCATCTGCAAGGGGGCCGGCGGCAAGGCTCCGGTGACCATCCAGGCTGTACCTGTGATCGTCCCTCTGGAGCTGATGTCCAGTAGCCAAGAAGCCAATCCATCCTGCACGCAGGTGAGTTCACTTCTTCTCCCCTAAGTCCCTCGTTGCAGTGATCCTGTTGCCAGCAGGACTCACTGTAAAATAAAAAACCTAAGCTAAACTTTTCTAAGCAGCTCTTTAGGAGAGCCACCTAGATTGCACCCTTCTCGGCCGGGCACAAAAATCTAACTGAGGCTTGGAGGAGGGTCATGGGGGGAGGAGCCAGTACACACCACCTGATCGTAAAGCTTTACTTTTTGTGCCCTGTCTCCTGCGGAGCCGCTATTCCCCATGGTCCTTTCAGGAACCCCAGCATCCACTAGGACGATAGAGAAATTGGATTTTTTTTTATAGCATCAAAATAAAAGCTTGAGTTTACATTTGAGATCTAAGAAGATTAAAATCTTACAAGACTAAACAATAATAACAGATTCCATCAAGTGACTGAATATAATTTAGGGTTACAGTGTCAAAATATACATATCAAAAGCACACATTCCAAGACAGGACATAAAAGAGCACTGACCGGACTCTCCTGGCAGAGACAACCCAAAAGCAAAGCTGTATAGGAGGCAACAATGCAATCTTCCATGTGTTTGCCTGCATGCTGGAGGGCTGTAAAGAAAAATTAATTTATAAAACAAGGACCAACTTTAGGTTAAATTTATTTTTTCTAGCATAGTAGTAAACTATCAGATGTAGAAAATAAATCAAAGAATTAACATAGTTCCAAGCATAACTGAATAACGTTGAATACGGTTACGCAAATACTTTTTCAATTAAATTACAAGGTATGATAAAGAGGCATTGCAACAATGGGAACAGATACAGAAATACAAGTGTTGCGTATGAAATGAAGCAGCGCAGTTTACTTGTGCCCATACACCAGCAATGACAATTTATTGTTTCACAGATCCTGTGATTTTATTATTCACATATATAGTGTTCCCCCAATCCATCAAAGGGGCCCATACAGCAGCAATCAATTGGGACAATATCGTTTTACAGATGATTGAGTCAATAAATCTTCAATGTATGGTATTCACAGATCGCAGATTTCAACCACAAATCGACTGGAATCGTAAAATCAGGTTTTTCAACATATTGAATTTCACAGATTAATTGGGGCTGAGTGTAGATTGCTAGTGTATGGTGAACAATCAGCAGCCCGTTTCTAGCAAACTGAAAGGCTTTCAAGAGTGGCAGATCTGTTTAATTGAAAAAGATCTGCAAATCATTTAAAAATTATCTTTAACATGATCACATGGTGTGCACGCTCCCAGGAATGTATTGCACCCGCAATGAGTTGTATAGATGATGGAGGATACATGGGGCAGTATAGATGATGGAGGATACATCTGTAAATACGTTGATATAACTGACAGCAAAGAGGAATTGGAACTTATGGCAACTATTTTTTCTTCTTCTTACACATCAAAAAGGGTTTCCTTGCACTACACTGATTGCAACTCCCCAATTCTTCCTGCAGTGGTAATTGCCAGCAGGAATACGGCTTTAGTGTCTTCCATCTCCATGGAATTCACACATTGGTTTAACTGGAGAATCCATTAATATGTTTAGGACCAAATTGTGTTCCCAGCAGATACAAATAATCGGATGAAGGGACAAGTACTTCTTCCCGGCTTGCAAGAAACAAAATTATTTTGAAGTCCATTTAGACAGCAAGAATATTTTTACTGCTGATACTTTAAGTGTGAATAAAGCAATCCCTATGCTGGGTCCATTCTGCAGAATTATTACACTACTTTCACACAATGAAATAGACGTTCTTCAAACATTGAAATATATTATAATTATGAGTTCTTCCGTCTTACTTACATAAGAGTACTGATTACAGACTATGGTATTCTCTGGGTTCAAAGGAATTTATTTTCATTTTTTATACCATTAAAAATTGCTGGTGAAAGACTGAACCCTAGGGACAATGATTTAGAGCAATGGTAGGCAACCTGCGAGACTCCAGCTGTTGTGGAACTACGTATCCCAGCATGCTCTGCCACAGCTAAGCTGTTCAGTCATTCTAAAACTGTGGCAGGGTATACTGGGATGTAGTTTCACAGCAGCTGCAGTGACACAGGTACCCTACCCAGATTTAGAGAATCGGGTACAAAACCTGAATTGAGGTATCCAAGTTACTGGAAATTTTAGAGGAAATTGGAGATTCTTTCTTCTGTTTTGCAATACAGCAAAAATCTAAGATTGTATGACCTGATGACCTTTGATCCCTAGAAGACATTCTATGTTGAAGTCATAAGTCACTGACGTTCAGAGAAACTGCTTAACAAACTTGTTACTTGAGGATGAGCAGCATAAACAAAGTGTCAGGGAGGATATCTGGACAAGAAATAACAGGACATAAAAACTCTTGTTCCCTGTGAAATACTGGAGCTTAGGCAACAATGCTGTTTATTTCTCCTATATATTTATTTTGTACAAATATCTGTTTAGTGAAAGCAAAGTTATCTATAATGACTATAGTCCAATATGCAATTGTTTAATGCCCAATATCCATGTGCTTTTCTCTCTCTTACTTATACTATCTTCTACTCTGTTTCGGCCACTGTGATGCTTATTTCAGTGTCCTATCCGCTGTTGCAGAAATGTTTATATGAGATGCAGCTAATATACCGGCTGTCGGGATCCTGGCAATCAGGAGACAGACAGCGAAATCCCGTCAGCCGATGAAATGGTACCGGTCGGAATTCCCGACAAACGCAGGGTATTCCCACTCGCCACCAACTGAGTGGGAATATAATCAGTGGCAAACAAAGCGAGCCGCTGGCCGAAGCATGGCGAGCGCAGCTGGGACGCGCTGCCTCGCTGCTGGAGTTCTGATAGATGGGATGCCGCTGTCGGTACAGTGATAGCGGGTACCCTATCTGCCGGTCAAACACATGTATTCCGTTTATAAACCATGTACTTATCCTACATTGTCTTGTATTTAAGTCATTGTTTTTCTTGTTTTGCTCATTTGCTTATGTTAACCCTTGTGGCGTCATAGGAAATATTGAATGGACTTCCTTATTTACAATTTCTTTCGTCTCTGAGCTCCTGGCAGGGGGAAGAGGGTTGAATGAACTAATATTTCCATCCTTGAGGCAAACAATGAATTCTTTATCCAGAATGTTTCTTATCACGGTGTCTAATTTTGCTTCAAGAAGAAAAAAAAATCCTTCATCAGGAAGAATAGTGATGCTGTACTTACACTGATTATTTACCTTCCAGAAACAAAGTCAAAGGGTTTTTCAAATCACCACACAGGATGCTCTAGTTTTAGCAGAAGAAACAATGCAATCCAAAACAAGCTTCAACCAATAATTAATGTCCTTTTGCATAATAATTCTTAGTATTTGTGCTTTTTTCCGGCAGGGTCCACAGGTCATCCACAGGATAACAATGGGATATATGATGGAGCGACAGCGGATTTGCACCAACCAGTCAAAGCTTTCCGGCCTCCCAGCATGCAACAGGCCAGTCCATATACACCCCCCCCCCCCCCCGACTCAGGCAAATCAGTTTTTTTGTTTGGTGCGGCAGGAGCCGGACCATGGTCAGAAGGCTGTTGGATTGTTAGCAGCCCCAAGCTTTATTATTTTATTTTTTATACTCTTACTGTGTTTTGAGTGATCTTTCTTAACAGCGTCTTATACGCATATTGGAAAGAGTCGCTCCAACAACTCTCCGCCGGGTCGCGACAACACTTACCCAAGGGTACAGTGCTGTTTCGGAGGGTGCCTGTGTCGGATATACTAGCAGGTCCATCAGACGTTACCAGGCTGTGGCTGGAGCACGGGGAGAAGGTAAGGCATCGGTTCCGCGTAGCACATGGAATATGGACACAGCCATACTGTTTTGGGAGGAGACTACTAAACAGTAGCTGACGCGCCGCCACCACGGGTGCTCCAGCGCTAGGCCTTAGGGATCAGAGGCTCCAGGAATAGTATGAGGCCGCGATCCCTAGGGTTGATGTCAGCAGCGGGGAGTCAGACAGACGCTCTCCTGGACGCCCCTCACCCCGGTTCATGACCAGTTTCCGACGAGCCTCCTGCCATGAACCGTTTCCTCGCTTCCATCTCAGACGCTACCAGCTACACTAGAAGACGAGGGGACCAGGTCGCAGCATATGCGGCTGTATGACCGTGGCGTCTGTGTTCACTGATTGCTACCACGAGGGGACCCGGATGCAGCATAGGCGGCTGCGTGACCGGTGCGTCCGATATCACTGAGGGCCCGGTCGCAGCATAGGAGCCTGTGTGGCCAGTGCGTCTGTGTTCACTATAGCTTCATGGAGCGGCAGTGTACACTAGTAGCGTCTGGATCCACTCAGCGTTCGCTAACGTATTGATCAATCATGGAAGCGGGGTAAGTCTCCCTGTATCCCACTCTACTGAGTACAGGCTATACAGCACTAAATCTCTATCTACTGTTTTGAGTATGAATAGTTAGATATGTGCCTATTGCATATTAGTCTGTATACCATTACTGTTGTTTCTGTTGCATTGCGTCTGAATACGTTACATATGTTAAACATGATTCAGTAAATGTGTTCTCCTACATACTTAAAATATTAATGTAGTTGACGATCTGCTCATATTGCTTAATATACTAATTTATAACGTGACTGACTGCTAGTATGATGCTGACTTTGCTACAGGTTTGTTAGATCCTCAATGCTGGTGCATGAGGAGGATCGAATGGATATAATTTTAAAAGGTAAAGTGATAGTCACAAAATTGTGTAGTGCCGAATATTTATCATGTAATAAAGCGACAATGGTGAGGACACTCATACTATGTTAAACGCTGTATTATCCTCTTATTATCTGGTTCAGGATAGCTTGTATGTATAAGGTTTAGCTCAGCAGGAACAATCTGCAGCCACACCACACTGGGGGCCTGGTTGGTTCTTGGATGTGGGGCCACCTGGGAATACCAGGTGCTGTAGGAGTGTATCCACCTGGGGCTATATTTACACAAGCTTATCCAGGAAGTTAGATGGAAAAGCCCCCAAAATCTTGTACCAGGAATAGGGTTACAAGCCCTTACATACAGCATCAGCTTCTCAGAATCAGTGGTAAGTAAATCTTCACTCTCGCAGACTACACATTGTTTAGATTCATCAGTAGATGAAAGCCCTATTGTTCTAGTTCATCACATGAAAAAGAGGTAGGTCTCAGCTCTCGAATATACCAGAGTTAATTGAAAGCAATAAAACCATCTTATCCTTAGGGGATACAGTAAAGCCTGTATTAAAAACCAAGGCACCTGTGTTTAAACTTCCCAATACTTGAGTTCCAAGAAAATCATGGAAGAGTTGGGGTACGCCCAATAAAAAGTTAGAATTCCTAAGAAATGGAATTCCTATGATCTGTTTCCAGCTGGGGATTGTTTAAAAAAAAGGGGAGATGGCTCCTAAAGTAGATAAGGAGAATCTACAATAGCTTTGCTTTCAATTTTCCGGTCTAGGGCTGTCATGAGGCCAAGCCTTGGCTTAAATGGCAAAGGCAGTGGTTGCCTGGGCTGATGCAATGGAAGGAGATTTTTTTCAAGAACAGGAATCTCATATGGCTCATATAAAAGACTGCAATGTTCCTGGAAGCATTGGATATGGGCAGAATATTTACTCCAGGGCATCAGCCCTAACTTTACCTGCTCATAGAGCAGATTGGCTGGGTACGTGGAAGATCTACAGCCACACCATACTGGATATGCCCAATCTCACCAGATCTTGGAAGCTATACAGCATGGGTCTTCAACCTGCGGCCCTCCAGCTGCTGTGGAACTACACATCCCAGAATGCCCTGCCTCAGTTTTAGCATACCTTAATAGCAAAACTGTGGCAGTGCATGCTGGGATGTGTAGTTTCACAGCAGCTGGAGGGCCACAGGATGAAGACCCATGCTATACAGTGTGGGGCCTGGTAAGAAATACCAGGTGCTGTAGATGGAATCATTGTCTTGTTCTAAAAATATTCCTTTTTGGTATGAATTGACAGAATTCCGGAGTCAGAAGCAGACTCCAAGAAAGTCAGGTTCCTTCCAGATACAGTTCACGCGTTGATATTACACTATCAATAGAAGCCTGTCATAGGCTGAATCACACGTCAGTGTGATTCCAAACTAAGAAACCATTGAGCTACCAGAAGATCTACAGTGTGGCCCTGGTTAGTTTTCAGATATCAGGGAATACCAGGTGCTGTAGAAAAATAACCTACAAAATAAGAATTTACTTACCGATAATTCTATTTCTCGGAGTCCGTAGTGGATGCTGGGGTTCCTGAAAGGACCATGGGGAATAGCGGCTCCGCAGGAGACAGGGCACAAAAAAGTAAAGCTTTTACCAGATCAGGTGGTGTGCACTGGCTCCTCCCCCTATGACCCTCCTCCAGACTCCAGTTAGGTACTGTGCCCGGACGAGCGTACACAATAAGGGAGGCAATTTGAATCCCGGGTAAGACTCATACCAGCCACACCAATCACACCGTACAACTTGTGATCTAAACCCAGTTAACAGTATGATAACAGAAAGAGCCTCTTAAAGATGGCTCCTTAACAATATAACCCGAATTTGTTAACAATAACTATGTACAGTATTGCAGATAATCCGCACTTGGGATGGGCGCCCAGCATCCACTACGGACTCCGAGAAATAGAATTATCGGTAAGTAAATTCTTATTTTCTCTATCGTCCTAAGTGGATGCTGGGGTTCCTGAAAGGACCATGGGGATTATACCAAAGCTCCCAAACGGGCGGGAGAGTGCGGATGACTCTGCAGCACCGAATGAGAGAATTCCAAGTCCTCTTTTGCCAGGGTATCAAATTTGTAGAATTTTACAAACGTGTTTTCCCCCGACCACGTAGCTGCTCGGCAGAATTGTAATGCCGAGACCCCTCGGGCAGCCGCCCAAGATGAGCCCACCTTCCTTGTGGAATGGGCCTTAACAGATTTAGGCTGTGGCAGGCCTGCCACAGAATGAGCAAGTTGAATTGTGTTACAAATCCAACGAGCAATCGTCTGCTTAGAAGCAGGGGCACCCAACTTGTTGGGTGCATATAGTATCAACAGCGAGTCAGATTTTCTGACTTCAGCCGTCCTTGAAATGTATATTTTTAAGGCTCTGACAACGTCCAACAACTTGGAGTCCTCCAAGTCGCCAGTGGCCGCAGGCACCACAATAGGTTGGTTCAGGTGAAACGCTGATACCACCTTAGGGAGAAAATGCGGACGAGTCCTCAGTTCTGCCCTATCCGAATGGAAGATTAGATAAGGGCTTTTATAAGATAAAGCCGCCAATTCAGATACTCTCCTGGCGGAAGCCAGGGCCAGTAACATAGTCACTTTCCATGTGAGATATTTAAAATCCACCTTTTTCAATGGTTCAAACCAATGGGATTTGAGGAAATCTAAAACTACATTTAGATCCCACGGTGCCACCGGAGGCACCACAGGAGGCTGTATATGCAGTACTCCTTTAACAAAAGTCTGTACCTCAGGAACTGAGGCCAATTCTTTTTGGAAGAATATTGACAGGGCCGAAATTTGAACCTTAATAGATCTCAATTTGAGACCCATAGCCAATCCTGATTGTAGGAAATGTAGGAAACGACCCAGTTGAAATTCCTCCGTCGGAACACTCCGATCCTCGCACCACGCGACATATTTTCGCCAAATGCGGTGATAATGTTTCGCGGTGACTTCCTTCCTTGCCTTAATCAAGGTAGGAATGACTTCTTCTGGAATGCCTTTCCCTTTTAGGATCTGGCGTTCAACCGCCATGCCGTCAAACGCAGCCGCGGTAAGTCTTGAAAGAGACAGGGACCCTGTTGTAGCAGGTCCCTTCTCAGAAGTAGAGGGCACGGGTCGTCCGTGACCAACTCTTGAAGTTCCGGGTACCAAGTCCTTCTTGGCCAATCCGGAGCCACTAGTATTGTTCTTACTCCTCCTCACCGTATAATCTTCAATACCTTTGGTATGAGAGGCAGAGGAGGAAACACATATACCGATTTGTACACCCAAGGTGTTACCAGTGCGTCCACAGCTATTGCCTGTGGATCTCTTGACCTGGCGCAATACTTGTCCAGTTTCTTGTTGAGGCGAGACGCCATCATGTCTACCATTGGTCTTTCCCAACAGTTTATTAGCATGTGGAAGACTTCTGGATGAAGACCCCCCTCTCCCGGGTGAATATCGTGTCTGCTGAGGAAGTCTGCTTCCCAGTTGTCCACGCCCGGGAAGAACACTGCTGACAGTGCTATTACGTGATTCTCCGCCCAGCGAAGAATCTTGGCAGCTTCTGCCATTGCACTCCTGCTTCTTGTGCCGCCCTGTCTGTTTACATGGGCGACCGCCGTGATGTTGTCCGACTGAATCAACACCGGTTTTCCTTGCAGGAGTGGTTCCGCCTGGCTTAGAGCATTTTAGATTGCTCTTAGTACCAGAATGTTTATGTGAAGAGACTTTTCCAGGTTCGTCCATACCCCCTGGAAGTTTCTTCCTTGTGTGACTGCTCCCCAACCTCTCAGGCTGGCGTCCGTGGTCACCAGGATCAAATCCTGTATGCCGAATCTGCGGCCCTCCAATAGATGAGCCTTTTGCAACCACCACAGAAGATATACCCTTGTCCTTGGCGACAGGGTTATTCGCAGGTGCATCTGAGGATGCGACCCTGACCATTTGTCCAACAGATCCCTTTGGAAAATTCTTGCATGGAATCTGCCGAATGGAATTGCTTCGTAAAAAGCCACCATTTTTCCCAGGACTCTTGTGCATTGATGTACAGACACCTTTCCTGGTTTTAGGAGGTTCCTGACAGGTCGGATAACTCCTTGGCTTTTTCCTCGGGAAGAAAAACCTTTTTCTGAACCGTGTCCAGAATCATCCCTAGGAACAGCAGACGTATCGTCGGAAAACAGCTGCGATTCTTGGAATATTTAGAATCCAGTCGTGCCGTCGAAGAACTACTTTAGATAGTGCTCTTCCGACCTCCAACTGTCTGGAACTTGCCCTTTTTAGGTCGTGCAAGTAAGGGATAATTTAGATGCCTTTTTTCTTTGAAGAAACATCTTTTCGGCCATTACCTTGGTAAAAAGGCCCGGGGTGCCGTGGATAATTCAAACGGCATCGTCTGAAACTGATATTGACAGTTCTGTACCACGAACCAGAGGTACCCTTGATGAGAAGGACAAAATTTGGACATGGAGGTAATCCTTGATGTCCAGGGACACCATATAGTCCCCTTTTTTCCGGTTCGCTATCACTGCTCTGAGTGACTTTATCTCGATTTGAACCTTTTATGTAAGTGTTCAAAACATTTTAGATTTAGACTATGTGTCACCAAGCCGTCTGGCTTCAGTACCACAATATAGTGTGGAAAAATAATACCCTTTTCCTTGTCGTAGGAGGGGTACTTTGATTATCACCTGCTGGATATACAGCTTGTGAATTGTTTCCAATGCTGCCTCCCTGTCGGAGGGAGCCGTTGGTAAAGCAGACTTCAGGAACCTGCGAGGAGAAGATGTCTCGACTCTCCAATCTTTACCCCTGGGATAATACTCGTACGATCTAGGGGTCAACTTGCGAGTGATCCCACTGCGCCCTGAGACTCTTGAGACTACCCCCCCACCTTGAGTCCGCTTGCACGGCCCCAGCGTCATGCTGAGGACTTGGCAGACGCGGTGGAGGGCTTCTTTTCCTGGGAAAGGGCTGCCTGCTGCAGTCTACTTCCCTTACCTCTATGTCTGGGCAGATATGACTGGCCTTTTGCCTGCATGCCCTCATGGGAAAGGAAAGATTGAGGCTGAAAGACGGTGTCTTTTTTAGCTGAGATGTAACTTGGGGTAAAAAAGGTTGGATTTCCCAGCTGTTGCTGTGGTCCCCAGGTCCGATGGACCGACCCCCAAATAACTCCTTCCCTTTATACAGCAATACTTCCATCTGCCGTATGGGATCTGTATCACCTGACCACTGTCGTGTCCCTGACATCTTCTGGGAGATATGGACAACGCACTTATCTTGATGCCAGAGAGCAAATATCCCTCTGTGCATCTCACATACATATATATAGAATGCATCCTATTAAATGCTCTACATGAATAAAATATTTTCAGTCAGGGAATCCGACCAAGCCAACCCAGCACTGCATCTCCAGGCTGATGGCGATCGCTGGTCGCAGTATAACCACCGTATGTGTGTATATACTTTGTAGGATATTTTTCCAGCTTCCTATCAGCTGGCTCCTTGAGGGCGGCCGTATCTGGAGACGGTAACGCCACTTGATAAGCGTGTGAGCGCCTTATCACCCTAAGGGGTGTTTCCCAACGTACCCTAATTTCTGGCGGGAAAGGGTATAACGCCAATATTTGCTATCGGGATAACCCTACGCATCATCACACACTTCATTTTATTTTATCTGATTCAGGAAAAACTACAGGTAGTTTTTTCACTCCCACATAATACCCTTTCTTGTGGTACTTGTAGTATCAGAAACACGTAACACCTCCTTCATTGCCCTTAACGTGTGGCCCTAATGAGAAATACGTTTGTTTATTCACCGTCGACACTGTATTCAGTGTCCGTGTCTGTGTCGACCGACTGAGGTAAATGGGCTTTTTTAAAAACCCCTGACGGTGTTTCTGAGACGCCTGGACCGGTCCTAATAGATTGTCGGCCGTCTCATGTCGTCAACCGACCTTGCAGCGTGTTGACATTCTCACGTAATTCTCTAAATAAGCCATCCATTCCGGTGTCGACTCCCTAGAGAGTGACATCACCATTACAGGCAATTTCTCCGCCTCCTCACCAACATCGTCCTCATACATGTCGACACACACGTACCGACACACAGCACACACACCGGGAATGCTCTGACAGAGGACAGGACCCACTAGCCCTTTGGGGAGACAGAGGGAGAGTCTGCCAGCACACACCAAAAACGCTATAATTATATAGGGACAACCTTATATAAGTGTTTCTCCCTTATAGCATCTTTTATATATATATACAATATCGCCAAAATCAGTGCCCCCCCTCTCTGTTTTAACCCTGTTTCTGTAGTGCAGTGCAGGGGAGAGCCTGGGAGCCTTCTCTCCAGCTTTTCTGTGAGAGAAAATGGCGCTGTGTGCTGAGGAGATAGGCCCCGCCCCTTTTTCGGCGGGCTCGTCTCCCGCTATTTTTGAAGTTAGGCAGGGGTTAAATATCTCCATATAGCCTCTGTGGGCTATATGTGAGGTATTTTTTGCCTCTAATAAGGTTTTTATTTGCCTCTCAGAGCGCCCCCCCCAGCGCTCTGCACCCTCAGTGACTGTTGTGTGAAGTGTGCTGAGAGGAAAATGGCGCACAGCTGCAGTGCTGTGCGCTACCTTTATGAAGACTCAGGAGTCTTCAGCCGCCGATTTTGGACCTCTTCTCTCTTCAGCGTCTGCAAGGGGGCCGGCGGCGCGGCTCCGGTGACCATCCAGGCTGTACCTGTGATCGTCCCTCTGGAGCTAGTGTCCAGTAGCCAAGCAGCAAATCCACTCTGCACGCAGGTGAGTTCACTACTTCTCCCCTAAGTCCCTCGTTGCAGTGATCCTGTTGCCAGCAGGACTCACTGTAAAGTAAAAAACCTAAGCTAAACTTTCTCTAAGCAGCTCTTTAGGAGAGCCACCTAGATTGCACCCTTCTCGTTCGGGCACAAAATCTAACTGGAGTCTGGAGGAGGGTCATAGGGGGAGGAGCCAGTGCACACCACCTGATCTGGTAAAAGCTTTACTTTTTTGTGCCCTGTCTCCTGCGGAGCCGCTATTCCCCATGGTCCTTTCAGGAACCCCAGCATCCACTTAGGACGATAGAGAAATATAGTTTTACTTTTCAATATACACTCAACGTTACTTGAGTGTATCTGAATAGTTCATCAGGCGCACAAGAACAAATACATCTACATGTATAAACCACGAAAAAAAAGGGGATTTTTTTCTTTTGTCAATACGTGTAATAAATAGCTTCCAATCGCAGCTCCTATAAAAGATATATATTTTTAGCTGTAGAAAAATAAAACCATCAGCGGATGGTGTGGTCTTCGCCTGGGAGATCCCAGGTTGGGGGGCAGACTTCACCAGGTCACAGACCTGGCATGGTATCTCTAGTAATGTTCACCTTCATTTGCAAGAAGCAGGTCAGAAAATTACTTTGGTCAGGAATAGTCATTCCCGTTCCTCTGGCAAACAAGGACAAAGTTTTACTTCAAACTGGCTTAATCGGAAGACTAATGAGTCATTTCGGCTCATGCTAAATCCGAAAAATGCTGAACAAATACATTTGGAAACATGGAATCATAAGTTCCTTATGTGGGGCATGGAGCCAGGGTTTTTTTTATGGATCCCTGGAGATACAGGAGGCTTACCTACATGTTCCTATACTTTTGTCAATCAGTGTTTTCCAAGGTTCGGCTATTCCACCAGAAAAGCAATTTTTTCAGTTTAGGCTTTACCTTTTGGGTTAGCCACAGTGCCAGGACTATTTACCAGAAATATGGGGCACCTTATCTCTACCAGCAGGGGTTAAGGTTTTTTCCCATACCTAGGATCTTTTAATCCTGGCACAGGCACAGAGATTGCTCTAGTCATCGGCAACATCAATAACGAGTTTTCAGGCAAGTGTCTCATAACTTGGGGAAAATCGGCTCCAGTTTCGTCACATCGGATGACTCACTTGGGGGCTGTACTGGATTACGTCTGCAGAGAGTAATCTTTTAGTTCGCAACAATAAATCCAAGGTTCACTATAGGATTCAAGAATCGCCACAGTCAAACTGTATCCATTCACGCGGGGATGGGTTTGATGGTATCTGTATTGACAAGAGGGAGTATGCACAATTCCACTCTAGGTCTCTGCAGCGTCTGATTCTTACCTAGTAGAATCTACAACCACGCCACACTGGATATACCAAGACTTCATTGAATCATGGAAGATTAGCAGTGTGGGCCTGGCTGGTACCTAGAGAGACCAGCTGGGGATTCAAGGTATGGTAAATATTAATGGATTGCATCAGATAATAAAGACCGACTATGGAACTTATGATCAAAGTAAGGAGGTCATTAAGCCTGGTGGCTACAGACATCCCAGCGGGACAAAGGAAAACCCTTTTGATATCAGATTGGGAAGCTGCTGACACTAGGATTAGTGTCAGGGAGTTTGTGTTCCCAAAGTGCTGTCTAACAATAAAGGTTGAAAACCTCAGGCCAAATACAGAGCACCGGTGGAGGCACAGGACAGTCTTCATGTGAAAACAAGTCCAGTTCCGCTCGGACAAGACAACGGCACTAGAGTACCTCTATATCGGGAAGTAACTCTCAGCCAAAAAGGGGATGAAGAAGGTAAGTCACATACCTAAGAGAATGGATTTCATCATCCAAACCTTGTCCGCTGTTTTCAGTCCGAGAATCATAAACGGGTAAAAAGACTTTTTCAAGTCGATACACCATTCAGAGGAGTGAATGGGCTCTACACCCAGAGATCTTCCGGAATCTAGAAAACAAGTGGTGCGTGCTAGAGATGTATCTCAGAACGTCTTCGTTGAACAACAAAGTACTCACATATGAGTCAAGAACAAAGGATCCCAGGGCGATCGTTGTGGAGACCATATCGGTGAGACAGGACCTTCATCTGGCAGATGGGTTTTCCTCTAAATACCCTATTACCCAGGGTGGTGAGTAACTTTAAACAGTTAGAATAGCAGAGAATGGCAATGGATGCTCTACTTCTCCTTCCTCAACGTCCAGACCTACTAATGCAGGGTACTGGTTATCACAGACATGTGGGTCGGCTGTCTTTGACAGTGCGGCCATTGAAACCTTTATCCTCAGGTCAAGAGGATACTTTCAGAAAGTTTCAGAGCAAGAAAAACCTTTCTTAGCTGGCATATATCACCAAATATGGCAAGCCTATATTCTGTGGTACAGTGAAAGAAAACCTAAAGCCACACCACAGTTGACATGCCCAATCTCACCAGATCTGGGAAGCTATACAGTGTTGGATGGGAAAACATCTGCAAACACCAGTTGCTGTAGGTGAATGGCCCCAAGAATTTTTTCAGAGTTCCAAGGTCATAGCATTCCTACAGGAATGAATGGCTTCTTTGAGAGAAGCAAGGGTCGGCATCAACTGTAGAGTTCCACAAGTAAATAACCAACTTACAGGATGTGCGTATCTTTTTTTCCAGGGTATGCTGCGCATCAACCTTTGGTTGATTTTCCTACAGTGCCGTGGGACTTGGTTAGTCCTGAAAATCCTGCAAGTTGCCCCATTTGAACCACTTAAAAATATGGATTACAAATGATTGACAGCTAAAGTGTCTTTTCTACTGACTGAGTTGTCAGCTAGAAGAATATCAGACTTAGGGATTGTCATATTGTTCCCCAGTTCTGATTGTTTATCCAGAGAAAGTAGTTCGCAGAACTAGATCTGGGAATCTTCTTAAGGTGATGACTAACTTTCACCTTAACAAAAATAAATATTGTCCCGGCCGTTTAGAATCTGGATTTTTTCTGCGGGAGATGCATCACTGGACGTGATCCGTGCATTAAGGATCTACATAGATGGTACCAGTGTCATCAGAGAAGCATATTCTCTTTTCTCGGACGTCCTAAGTGGATGCTGGGACTCCGTAAGGACCATGGGGAATAGCGGCTCAGGAGACTGGGAACAACTAAAAGAAAGCTTTAGACTACTGGTGTGCACTGGCTACCTCAGATGGCCGACACAGACATCGACACGGATACTGACTCCAGTGTCGACGACGATGAGACTAATGTAACTTCCAATAGGGCCACACGTTACATGATTGAGGCAATGAAAAATGTGTTACACATTTCTGATGTTACCCCGGGTACCACAAAAAAGGGTATTATGTTTGGAGAGAAAAAACTACCAGTGGTTTTTCCTCCATCTGAGGAATTAAATGAAGTGTGTGAAGAAGCGTGGGCTTTCCCTGATAAGAAACTGGTAATTTCTAAGAGGTTACTAATGGCGTACCCTTTCCCGCCAGAGGATAGGTCACGTTGGGAAACATCCCCTAGGATGGATAAAGCGCTCACACGCTTGTCAAAGAAGGTGGCACTACCGTCTCCGGATACGGCCGCCCTGAAGGAATCTGCTGATAGAAAGCAGGAGGCTATCCTGAAGTCTATATATACACACACAGGTGTTATACTGAGACCTGCTATTGCTTCAGCATGGATGTGCAGTGCTGCAGTTGCGTGGTCAGATTCCCTGTCGGAAAATATAGATACCCTAGACAGGGACACTATATTGCTAACCGTAGAGCATATTAAAGACGCACTCTTCTACATGAGGGATGCACAGAGGGATATTTGCCGGCTGGCATCTAAAATAAGTGCAATGTCCATTTCTGCCAGGAGAGGATTATGGACTCGGCAGTGGACAGGAGATGCAGATTCTAAAAGGCACATGGAAGTTTTGCCTTATAAGGGTGAGGAGTTGTTCGGGGATGGTCTCTCGGACCTCGTTTCTACAGCAACGGCTGGGAAGTCTACATTTTTACACCATGTTCCCTCACAGCCAAAGAAAGCACCGTATTATCAGGTACAGTACTTTCGGCCCAATAAGGGCAAGCGGGTTAGGGGCGCGTCCTTTCTGCCCAGAGGCAGAGGTAGAGGGAAAAAGCTGCAGCATACAGCCAGTTTTCCAGGAGCAAAAGTCCTCCCCCGCTTCCTCTAAGTCCACAGCATGACGCTGGGGCTCCACAGGCGGAGCCAGGTACGGTGGGGGCCCGTCTCAAAAATGTCAGCAATCAATGGGCTCGCTCACGGGTGGATCCCTGGATCTTTCAAGTAGTATCTCAGGGGTACAAGCTGGAATTCGAGACGTCTCCCCCCCGCCGTTTCCTCAAATCTGCCTTACCAACAACTCCCTCAGACAGGGAGGCAGTGTTACAGGCAATTCACAAGCTGTATTCACAACAGGTGCCCCTACTTCAACAAGGACGGGGTTACTATTCCACAATGTTTGTGGTACCAAAACCGGACGGTTCGGTGAGACCCATTTTAAATTTGAAATCCTTGAACACGTATATAAAAAAATTCAAGTTCAAGATGGAATCGCTCAGGGCGGTTATTGCAAGCCTGGACGAGGGGGATTACATGGTATCACTGGACATCAAGGATGCTTACCTGCATGTCCCCATTTACCATCCTCACCAGGAGTACCTCAGATTTGTGGTACAGGATTGTCATTACCAATTCCAGACGTTGCCGTTCGGTCTATCCACGGCTCCGAGGGTCTTTACCAAGGTAATGGCCGAAATGATGATACTCCTTCGAAAGAACGGAGTTTTAATTATCCCGTACTTGGACGATCTCCTGATAAAGGCGAGGTCCAGGGAGCAGTTGTTGGTCAGGGTAGCACTACCTCGGGAGGTGCTACAACAGCACAGCTGGATTCTAAATATTCCAAAGTCACAGCTGATCCCTACGACACGTCTACTGTTCCTGGGGATGGTTCTGGACACAGAACAGAAAAAAGTGTTTCTCCCGGAGGAGAAGGCCAAGGAGCTGTCATCTCTAGTCAGAGGCCTCCTAAAATCAAAACAGGTGTCGGTGCATCACTGCACGCGGATCCTGGGAAAGATGGTAGCTTCCTACGAAGCAATTCCATTCGGCAGGTTCCATGCAAGAACCTTTCAGTGGGACCTGTTGGACAAGTGGTCCGGATCGCATCTTCAGATGCATCGGCTGATAACCCTGTCTCCAAGGACCAGGGTGTCTCTGCTGTGGTGGCTGCAGAGTGCTCATCTTCAAGAGGGCCGCAGATTCGGCATACAGGACTGGGTCCTGGTGACCACGGATGCCAGCCTTCGAGGCTGGGGGGCAGTCAATACAGGGAAAAAACTTCCAAGGACTATGGTCAAGTCAGGAGACTTCCCTGCACATAAATATTCTGGAACTGAGGGCCATTTACAATGCCCTAAGTCAGGCAAAATGCCTGCTTCAAAACCAGCCGGTACTGATCCAGTCAGACAACATCACGGCGGTCGCCCATGTAAACCGACAGGGCGGCACGAGAAGCAGGACAGCGATGGCAGAAGCCACAAGGATTCTCCGATGGGCGGAAAATCACGTGTTAGCACTGTCAGCAGTGTTCATTCCGGGAGTGGACAACTGGGAAGCAGACTTCCTCAGCAGGCACGACCTCCACCCGGGAGAGTGGGGACTTCATCCAGAAGTCTTCCAACTGATTGTAAACCGTTGGGAAAGGCCACAGGTGGACATGATGGCGTCCCGCCTAAACAAAAAGCTAGAAAAGTATTGCGCCAGGTCAAGAGACCCGCAGGCGATAGCTGTGGACGCTCTAGTGACACCGTGGGTGTACCGGTCGGTTTATGTGTTCCCTCCTCTTCCTCTCATACCAAAGGTACTGAGGATAATAAGGAGAAGAGGAGTAAGAATTTATGTGTTCCCTCCTCTTCCTCTCATACCAAAGGTACTGAGGATAATAAGGAGAAGAGGAGTAAGAACTATACTCATTGTTCCGGATTGGCCAAGAAGAGCTTGGTACCCGGAACTTCAAGAAATGATCTCAGAGGAACCATGGCCTCTGCCGCTCAGACAGGACCTGCTGCAGCAGGGGCCCTGTCTGTTCCAAGACTTACCGCGGCTGCGTTTGACGGCATGGCGGTTGAACACCGGATCCTGAAGGAAAAGGGCATTCCGGAGGAAGTCATTCCTACGCTGATTAAAGCTAGGAAAGAAGTTACTGCAAACCATTATCACCGCATATGGCGGAAATATGTTGCGTTGTGTGAGGCCAGGAAGGCCCCAACGGAAGAATTTCAGCTGGGCCGTTTCCTGCACTTTCTACAGTCAGGGGTGACTATGGGCCTAAAATTGGGTTCCATTAGGTCCAGATTTCGGCTCTTTCGATTTTCTTCCAGAGAGAACTGGCTTCACTACCTGAAGTTCAAACTTTTGTTAAGGGAGTGCTGCATATTCAGCCCCCTTTTGTGCCCCCAGTGGCACCTTGGGATCTCAACGTGGTGTTGGATTTCCTAAAGTCACATTGGTTTGAGCCACTGAAAACCGTGGAATTGAAATATCTCACCTGGAAAGTGGTCATGTTGTTGGCCTTGGCTTCGGCCAGGCGTGTATCAGAATTGGCGGCTTTGTCATGTAAAAGCCCTTATCTGATTTTCCATATGGATAGGGCAGAATTGAGGACTCGTCCCCAATTTCTCCCAAAGGTGGTGTCAGCCTTTCATCTGAACCAACCTATCGTGGTGCCTGCGGCTACTAAAGACTTGGAGGCTTCCAAGTCGTTGGATGTAGTCAGGGCCCTGAAAATTTATGTTTCCAGGACAGCTGGAGTCAGAAAGACTGACTCGCTATTTATCCTGTATGCGCCCAACAAGTTGGGTGCACCTGCTTCAAAGCAGACTATTGCTCGCTGGATCTGTAGTACGATTCAGCTTGCACATTCTGCGGCTGGACTGCCACATCCTAAATCAGTGAAAGCCCATTCCACGAGGAAGGTGGGCTCTTCTTGGGCGGCTGCCCGGGGGTCTCGGCTCTACAACTTTGCAGAGCAGCTACTTGGTCGGTGTCAAACACATTTGCTAAATTCTACAAGTTTGACACCCTGGCTGAGGAGGACCTAGAGTTTGCCCATTCGGTGCTGCAGAGTCATCCGCGCTCTCCCGCCTGTTTGGGAGCTTTGGTATAATCCCCATGGTCCTTACGGAGTCCCAGCATCCACTTAGGACGTCAGAGAAAATAAGAATTTACTCACCGGTAATTCTATTTCTCGTAGTCCGTAGTGGATGCTGGGCGCCCATCCCAAGTGCGGATTGTCTGCAATACTTGTATATAGTTATTGTTTAACTAAAGGGTTATTGTTGAGCCATCTGTTGAGAGGCTCAGTTGTTATCATACTATTAACTGGGTATTGTATCACGAGTTATACGGTGTGATTGGTGTGGCTGGTATGAGTCTTACCCGGGATTCAAAATCCTTCCTTATTGTGTCAGCTCTTCCGGGCACAGTATCCTAACTGAAGTCTGGAGGAGGGTCATAGTGGGAGGAGCCAGTGCACACCAGTAGTCTAAAGCTTTCTTTTAGTTGTGCCCAGTCTCCTGCGGAGCCGCTATTCCCCATGGTCCTTACGGAGTCCCAGCATCCACTACGGACTACGAGAAATAGAATTACCGGTGAGTAAATTCTTATTTTCATTTTTCTATGGATTTCAATGACCTGCTGGTAGGCAGATACTGGCAAGATGACTTCAAATGACGAAGCATATTTTCAAGCTGTTCTCTGTTCCGGCTAATGTCTCTGTTCACTGTACTCGTAGGGTAGGTCCTTCATGGGCAGCACAATGTGGTGCTTAAACAGAACAGATATGTAAGGCAGCCATATGGCCTTCCGTTTACAATTTTTTTAAAGACATTATGCCTTGGATACCTTTGCCTCTCACGATGCTGAATTTGGGCAAAGGAATCTCCTGAGCATCAGGAGCGTCCCGCCACTAAATTGCTTTGGGAGATCCCATTGTTATCCTGTGGACCCTGCCGGAGAAATATACATTACGGTAAGAACTTACCGTTGATAACGGTATTTCTCCTAAGTCCAAAGGTTCCACAGGGATCCCACCCTTAACACACCTAATTTCAGGCTCCTTTTACTCACTAAACCTCTTCCTTCTGGCACGGAAGGATGTGCATGTGTGTTCTTCTCGCCGGATTAGAGTTCTACATAATAATTTAATCATGCCTTGAGTTTTGGAATACAATTGATTTGCCTGAGCCAGGGGGCGGGGATATATGGACGGGCCCGTTGCATGCTGGGAGGCCGGAAAGCTTTGACTGCTTGGTGCAAATCCGCTGTCGCTCCATCATATCCCATTGCTATCCTGTGAAACCCGTGGACTTAGGAGAAATACCGTTATCAACAGTAAGTTCTCACTATAAATTTCTACCGCCAAACCACCTTCTGCAACTACTCTCCTCACAAAAGCTCTGGATATTGAAACTACAGTAATTGCAGACTTTAATATAAAGCCTGTGGAAGTTTTTTCCTTAAGGCAGTGGTTCCCAAATTTCCTTCAATCATGGCGCCCTGGGGTATCAGCATTATTTTTTTTCACAGCACCCGTAGGCCACAAATTTCTTAGGGAAATGCAGCAACAAGAGGATTTTGGTACTTACCAATAAATCCATTTCTCTGAATTCACTCGGGGACACTGGAGAATCTAGACAGCTGGGGTGTGAAGGATGCAGACCGGAGGTAGCACAATACAGTAAAAAAATGTATGCACAGCTGGCTCCTCCCCCTTCACGCCTCCAATCCCTCCAGTTTGAAAAATTGACGGAGAGAAGAGGAAACATGAAAGTTCCTTCACGGGAAGGAACCAACCAACCGTACCAACACGTTGAACAGCAACAATGAACTGTTAACATAATAATCAAACTGTTTGAACCAAATTTTACAAGAACACGCAGGCTGACAGCACCAGGGCGGGCGTCCAGAGTCCCAGAGTGGATTCAGAGAAATGGATTTATCAGTAAGCACCAAAATACTCTTTTCTCTTTCATCCACTAGGGGACACTGGAGAATTTAGACAGCTGGGGATATCCCAAAGATACTCCCATGGGCGGGAGTGCTGTCCGAAGCCTAAAGAACTAAAACGTCCAAAATTTGCATCTCTCGATGCAAACGTATCAAACTTGAAGAAACAAGTGAACTTGTGTACATACGACCACTTTACAGCTCTGCAAAGTTGGGTGGTGGAAGCTCCTCTATCCGCAACCCATGAAGCACCCACTGATCTGGTGGTATGAGCACCTACCCGAAAAGGAACGCTTACCACTAGAAATATACGCCTGTTTGATGGTTAGTCGTATTCATCTGGCCAAGATTTGTTTTGAAGACGGCCAACCCCTCCTGGGTCCATCATACAGTACAAACAAAGCGTCAGACTTCCTAATAGAATTCGTAGCCTGAACGTAGACCCGTAAGGCTCTAACCACATTCAAGGACAAGTCCCCCTCTGCCAATACTCTGAAGGAGGGGACCACAATCAGCTGGTTTATGTGGAAACCAGAAATCACCTTAGGTAAAAACTCCGCTTTTGTACGAAGCTCCACTCTGTCTGAATGAAATATAAAGAAAAGACTTTTACATGACAGACCCTTCTCGCTGATGATAAAGCTAGGAGCAGGACTGCTTTCCAGTTCATATATTTTAGATCAGCCCTATCTAAAGGCTCGAAAAAACTGCTGATCTCAAGAATTCAAGCACAACATTTAAATCCTTCAGTTGCATCATATTTAAAATGTGACCCAGGAATTGAATCCTCTGCGTCAGTTGCAGATTGGATTTTTTGAAATTCACGATCCATCCGTGTCGAATCAGAAACTGATGAGTGATCTGAGCATCCCGTATCAACTTGTCCTGAGAGGGAGCATTGATAAGAAGGTAGTCCAGTCTTTGTGAAGACTTTCAGGGCTGATAAGCCGAATGGTAGAGCTATGAACTTACTTGTCTTGCCCACTGCAAACTGTAAATAGGCTTGGTGCGGGGTCCAGATTGGGACATGGAGGTACTGTTACAGAGTAACTTCATTATATCCATTTTAAAGACATATATTATTACACAAAGAATGAATTGATAATATTGGCTTCTGTGACCTGAGGCGAATTAACATCCCTACACTGTAGCCTTGGCTAATTAGCATTTGAATAACCAAGCTCACATGGCCAGCTCAGCTCACAGATACAGCTAGCCCACATGCTGTGAAAGACACACCCACAGGTTGAATATACCTGAACACTTGAAATCAGAGTCCACTCTCCCAAAACCACTGAGGCAGATGTACAGTAGCTGCACACAGCTACAAAGCCCTCAGAACATGGACCTTGATACGCCTGGGAAGCTTGGGAGTTATACCCCTGGAAAGCTAAGTATCATACTCTCAATATCTCATAGATAAATAACATAGAATAGTTAAATATGTGTTTGTGAATGGTAATTGGAACATTAGACAATCTATAGCATAGCATTCCTGGTATACATTTGTGGATGGTGATTTATAACAGATTGTAGTGGTTTTATATAGTGCATCTTGATGAAATCTAGAAGTCATCACATACTTCCTTTTGTTACTGTAGTCATGTGCTTATAGCAATGGCATGCTGATACTTGTGGTTACCTGGTGATCTGGTCTTGTGATGGTTCATATAATATGGACAGCATACAATATGCTCTGGTTATTGAGATACTGTGTTGGCTTGGAATTGTGAAATGTAATTAGATGGCTTGGAATTGTAATATCAGCACATATGCATTATATTGAAGCTTATACATTTTGGAATATAGTGGAGTCTTATGGCTTCTGCTATGTGACTATGGCCTAGCAAAGAATGCCATGTGTTTGAATCTGCGAACCTAAAATGGCTGCTGGCATTCCCTTTTGAACCATATGTTAGACTTTGGAATCATGGGAGTTTTCCCAAAATGGAGTCTAGCTTCTGTCCCATGCGGTTTGTGGACCATGCAGCCACATGCTGCCCTTCCCCCCCCACCACACACACATAAACCAAAACCAATCCCCTAAGGTATTTCTTTAAGATATATATACTTCCAATATATATCAATAAATCTAGGATTTAGCAGAGTGCTTTGAGAGATATCTCCCCAGTTATAAAATAGGATTTTACTTACCAGTAAATCTATTTCTCGTAGTCCGTAGAGGATGCTGGGGACTCCGTAAGGACCATGGGGAATAGACGGGCTCCGCAGGAGATAGGGCACTTTAAGAAAGCTTTAAATTCTGGGTGTGCACTGGCTCCTCCCTCTATGTCCCTCCTCCAGACCTCAGTTAGAGAAACTGTGCCCAGAGGATATGAACAGTACGAAGAAAGGATTTATGTAACCTAAGGGCGAGATTCATACCAGCCACACCAATCACACCGTATAACTTGTGATAAACTACCCAGTTAACAGTATGACCAAGTAACATAGCCTCGGTTCAAGACCGACCAACTATAACATAACCCTTATGTAAGCAATAACTATATACAAGTCTTGCAGAAGTCCGCACTTGGGACGGGCGCCCAGCATCCTCTACGGACTACGAGAAATAGATTAACCGGTAAGTAAAATCCTATTTTCTCTAACGTCCTAGAGGATGCTGGGGACTCCGTAAGGACCATGGGGATTATACCAAAGCTCCCAAACGGGCAGGAGAGTGCGGATGACTCTGCAGCACCGATTGAGCAAACAGGAGGTCCTCCTCAGCCAGGGTATCAAACTTATAGAACTTTGCAAAGGCGTTTGACCCTGACCAAGTAGCAGCTCGGCACAGTTGTAGTGCCGAGACCCCTCGGGCAGCCGCCCAAGAAGAGCCCACCTTCCTAGTGGAATGGGCCTTAACCGATTTAGGCAATGGCAATCCTGCCGTAGAATGCGCCTGCTGAATCGTGTTACAGATCCAGCGAGCAATTGTCTGCTTTGAAGCAGGAGCGCCAACCTTGTTGGCCGCATACAGAACAAACAGAGCTTCAGTCTTCCTGATCCTAGCTGTTCTGGTCACGTAAATCTTCAAAGCCCTGACCACATCCAGGGACTCGGAGTCCTCCAAGTCCCGTGTAGCCACAGGCACGACAATAGGTTGGTTCATATGAAAAGATGAGACCACCTTGGGCAGAAATTGAGGACGAGTCCTCAACTCTGCCCTATCCACGTGAAAAATCAGGTATGGGCTTTTATATGATAAAGCCGCTAATTCCGAAACACGCCTTGCAGAAGCTAAGGCCAACAACATGACCACTTTCCAAGTGAGGTATTTCAACTCCACTGCTTTGAGTGGTTCAAACCAAGGTGACTTGAGGAAACTTAATACCACATTAAGATCCCAAGGCGCCACCGGAGGTACAAAGGGAGGCTGAATATGCAGCACTCCCTTCACAAAAGTCTGTACTTCAGGAAGAGAAGCCAATTCTCTTTGAAAGAAAATGGATAAGGCCGAAATTTGGACCTTTATGGACCCTAACTTTAGGCCCAAATTCACTCCCGTTTGAAGGAAGTGAAGCAGACGGCCCAAATGGAACTCCTCCGTAGGAGCAGCTCTGGCCTCACACCAAGAAACATATTTCCGCCATATACGGTGATAATGTTTCGATGTCACATCCTTCCTAGCCTTGATCAGGGTAGGAATGACCTCCTCCGGAATCCCTTTTTCAGCTAGGATCCGGCGTTCAACCGCCATGCCGTCAAACGCAGCCGCGGTAAGTCTTAAAACAGTCAGGGCCCCTGCTGCAGCAGGTCCTGACTTAGAGGAAGAGGCCACGGATCTTCTGTGAGCAACTCTTGCAGATCCGGATACCAAGTCCTCCTTTGCCAATCTGGAACAATGAGAATTGTTCCGACCCTTCTTAGTCTTATTAATCTCAACACCTTGGGTATGAGAGGCAGAGGAGGAAACACATAGACCGATCTGAACACCCATGGTTTCACCAGAGCGTCTACCGCTACCGCCTGAGGGTCTCTTGACCTGGCGCAATACCTCTTTAGCTTTTTGTTGAGACGCGACGCCATCATGTCTATTTGAGGCAGTCCCCACCGATCCACGATCTGTGTGAAGACTTGTTGATGAAGTCCCCACTCTCCCGGATGCAGGTCGTGCCTGCTGAGGAAGTCCGCCTCCCAGTTGTCCACCCCCCGGGATGAACACTGCTGATAGTGCGCATACACGGCCTTCCGCTAAGCGCAGAATCCTGGTCGCCTCTGCCATGGCCACTCTGCTCCTTGTGCCGCCTTGGCGGTTTACATGAGCCACTGCCGTGATATTGTCCGACTGAATCAGAACCGGTTTGTTCTGAAGCCACTCCTCCGCCTGGCGTAGGGCGTTGTAAATGGCCCTTAACTCCAGGACATTGATGTGGAGACAAGTCTCTAGGCTTGACCAGAGACCTTGGAAATTTCTTCCCAGTGCGACAGCCCCCCAACCTCAGAGGCTCGCGTCCGTGGTCACCAGGATCCAGTCCTGAATGCCGAACCTGCGACCCTCTAGGAGGTGAGCACTGTGCAGCCACCACAGGAGAGATACCCTGGCCCTGGGAGAAAGGGTGATCCGTTTCTGCATATGTAGATGGGACCCAGACCATTTGTCCAATAGGTCCCATTGGAAAGTCCTCGCATGGAACCTGCCGAAGGGGATGGCCTCGTATGAAGCCACCATCTTCCCCAGAATCTTTGTGCAATGATGCACCAAAACTTTTTTTGGCTTTAAAAGGTTCCTGACCAGGGCTATGAGCTCCTGAGCCTTCTCCACCGGAAGAAAAACTATTTTTTGGTCTGTGTCTAGAATCAGGCCCAAAAAGGTCAGACGCGTTGCAGGTACTAGCTGGGATTTCGGTAAATTGAGAATCCAGCTGTGCATCTGCAACGTCTTCACGGACAGAGACACGCTGTCCAGCAACTTCTCCCGAGATCTCGCCTTTATAAGGAGATCGTCCAAGTAAGGGATAATTGTGACTCCCTGCTTGCGCAGGAGCACCATCATTTCCGCCATTACCTTGGTGAAAATTCTCGGGGCCGTGGAAAGACCAAACAGCAACGTCTGAAATTGGTAGTGACAATCCTGTACTGCAAATCTCAGAAACGCCTGGTGAGGGGGGAAAATCGGAACATGAAGGTACGCATCCTTTATGTCCAGGGACACCATCCAATCCCCGATGACCATTCTGAGTGATTCCATTTTGAACTTGAACCTCTTCAAGTACAGGTTCAGGGATTTTAGATTTAGAATGGGTCTGACCGAACCGTCCGGTTTCGGTACCACAAACAGGGATGAATAATAACCCTCTCCTTGCTGGAGATGAGGAACCTTGATTATCACCTGTTGAATGTACAATTTGTGAATTGCCGCTAACACTAGCTCCCTCTCTGACGGGGAAGCCGGCAGAGCCAATTTGAAAAACCGGCGAGGGAGCATGTTCGAATTCCAGTCTGTATCCCTGGGAAACAATCTCTATTGCCCAGGGATCCACCTGTGATTGAACCCAGATGTGGCTGAAAAGACGAAGACGTGCCCCCACTTGATCTGACCCCCCCCCCCCCCCCGGAAAGCCCCAGCGTCATGCTGTGGACTTTGCGGAAGTAGGGGAGGACTTCTGCTCCTGGGAGCTAGCTGAGTGCAGCTTTTTTTCCCTTGCCTTTACCTCTGGCAAAGAAAGGACGATCCTCGTACCTTCTTGTTTTTATTGGAACGAAAGGACTGCATTTGATAATGTGGTACCTTCTTAGAATGCTGCGGGGGAACATAAGGTAAAAAATTCGATTTACCGGCCGTAGCAGTAGAGACTAGGTCCGAGAGGCCTTCTCCAAACAACTCCTCCCCCTTGTAAGGCAATGACTCCATATGCCGCTTTGAGTCGGCGTCTCCCGTCCACTGTCGGGTCCACAAGAGCCGCCTAGCAGAAATAGACATAGCGTTTGTTCTAGAGCTTAGTAAACAAATGTCTCTGAGCATCCCTCATATACAAGGCAGCATCTCTGATAAGCTCGATGGTCATTAGAATGGTATCCCTATCTAATCCATCTCCGTAGATAAGGAGTCTGCCCATGCCACGACAGCACTACAAACCCAGGCAGACGCCATGGCCGGCCTAACTATAGTTCCTGAATGTGTGTAAATGTGCTTCATGGTAATTTCCTGCTTGCGATCAGCAGGATCCTTGAGGGAAGCAGTATCCGGAGAAAGCAGTACCACCTTCTTGAATAAGCGTGTCAGCGCCTTGTCTACTTTAGGCGCAGATTTCCATCGTATCCGATCCTTCTGTGGAATAGGATACGCCATGAGAATCCTTTTGGGAACATGGAGTCTCCTATCCAGAGATTCCCAAGCCTTTTCGCATAATTCGCTTAGCTCAAATGAGGACGGAAACGTGACCTCAGGCTTTTTCCCTTTATACATGTGAACCCTCGTGTCAGGGACAGGGGGGTTCCTCCGTGATATGCAAAACCTCTTTTATGGCAATAATCATGTACCTAATACCTTTTGCCACCTTCGGCTGTAATTTTGCATCCTCATAGTCGACACTAGAGTCAGTATCTGTGTCAGCGACCTGGGATGTGGGGCGCTTTTGAGACCTTGAAGGTCCTGGCACCACAGGGACAGGCACGGGCTGGCTACCTGACTGATCCCTAGCTTCAGCCTTGTCTAATCTTTTATGCAGGAGATTTACATTTGCATTCAAGACATTCAGCATATCCACCCAGTCCGGTGTCGGCGTTGCCGACAGCGACCTGACATTCAAGCACTCCCCCTCCACATTAAGCGAGCCTTCCTCATCAAATATGTCGACACACATGTACCGACACACTGCACACACCCAGGGAAACTTTTTCTGAAGACCGTATCCCCTGAAAGGCCCTTTGGAGAGACCGAGAGAGAGTATGCCAGCACACACCCCAGCGCAACAACCTGGAGACCAACACAGAATGCTTTTCCCCAGCAGCGCTGTATTATACTTTATCCGCCAATTATGTGCCCCCCCCCCCCCCTCTCTTTTTAAACTCCCTTCACCGTGTGTAAGCAGGGGAGATTCCGGGGAGCTTCCTCTCAGCGTTCTGTGGAGAGAGAAATGGCGCTGGTGAGTGCTGAGGGAGAAGCCCCGCCCCCTCGGCGGCGGGCTTCTGTCCCGCTCAAAATCGTGTAAAATGGCGGGGGCTCAATTATATACATGTACAGTGCCCAGCTGTACATGTATATACCTATTTGCTGTCTAAGAGGTGTTATTATTGCTGCCCAGGGCGCCACCCCCTGCGCCCTGCACCCATACAGTGACCGGAGTGTGTGAGGTGATGTGGAGCAATGACGCACAGCTGCAGTGCTGTGCGTTACCTCTGTGAAGCTGAAGGCTTCTGCCGCCTGAGACGTCTTCTTGCTTCTGTTCTTCTGGCTCTGTGAGGAGAACGGCGGCGTGGCTCCGGGGGTGGACGCCCAGGACGAACCTGTGTTCACCCCCTCTGAAGCTAATGGTGTCCAGTAGCCGAGGAAGCAGATCCTATCAGTTAAGTAGGTCTGCCCCTCTCTCCTCAGTCCCTCGATGCAGGGAGCCTGTTGCCAGCAGTGCTCCCTGTGAAAAAGTAAAAATCCAAACAAAAATGCTTTCTGTAGCAAAGAACTCAAGAGAGCTCCCTGCAGTGCGCCCTTCATCCTCTGGGCACAGTTTAAAACGGAGGTCTGGAGGAGGGACATAGAGGGAGGAGCCAGTGCACACCCAGAATCCAAAGCTTTCTTAAAGTGCCCCATCTCCTGCATATATACATATATATACATACATACATACACACATACATACTCAAACTTATTTCATCCTGTTTCTTATACAGTTTGAATCTGTGAAACTATTATATGGTGACTTGCATTGTATTTGACCAATACTGTTTAATGATAAAAGTGAATTCTATGAGTAGCAATTGTTTGTTGAAATAATAAGAATTTACTCACCGGTAATTCTATTTCTCGTAGTCCGTAGTGGATGCTGGGGACTCCGTAAGGACCTGGCTCCGCAGGAGACTGGGCACACTATAAGAAAGATTTGGTACTACCTGGTGTGCACTGGCTCCTCCCTCTATGCCCCTCCTCCAGACCTCAGTTAGGATACTGTGCCCGGAAGAGCTGACACAATAAGGAAGGATTTTGAATCCCGGGTAAGACTCATACCAGCCACACCAATCACACCGTATAACTCGTGATACAATACCCAGTTAATAGTATGATAACAACTGAGCCTCTCAACAGATGGCTCAACAATAACCCTTTAGTTAAACAATAACTATATACAAGTATTGCAGACAATCCGCACTTGGGATGGGCGCCCAGCATCCACTACGGACTATGAGAAATAGAATTACCGTTGTGTAAATTCTTATTTTCTCTGACGTCCTAGTGGATGCTGGGGACTCCGTAAGGACCATGGGGATTATACCAAAGCTCCCAAACGGGCGGGAGAGTGCGGATGACTCTGCAGCACCGAATGAGAGAACTCAAGGTCCTCCTCAGCCAGGGTATCAAATTTGTAGAATTTAGCAAACGTGTTTGCCCCTGACCAAGTTGCAGCTCGGCAAAGTTGTAAAGCCGAGACCCCTCGGGCAGCCGCCCAAGATGAGCCCCCTTCCTCGTGGAATGGGCTTTCACTGATTTAGGATGCGGCAATCCAGCCGCAGAATGCGCCAGCTGAATTGTGCTACAAATCCAGCGAGCAATAGTCTGCTTAGAAGCAGGAGCACCTATTTTGTTGGGTGCATACAGGATAAAAAGCGAGTCAGTTTTCCTGACTCCAGCCGTCCTGGAAACATAAATTTTCAAGGCCCTGACTACGTCCAGTAACTTGGAATCCTCCAAGTCCCTAGTAGCCGCAGGCACCACAATAGGTTGGTTCAAGTGAAAAGCTGATACCACCTTAGGGAGAAACTGGGGACGAGTCCTCAATTCTGCCCTATCCATATGGAAAATCAGATAAGGGCTTTTACATGACAAAGCCGCCAATTCTGACACACGCCTGGCCGAAGCAAAGGCCAATAACATGACCACTTTCCATGTGAGATATTTCAGATCCACGGTTTTAAATGGTTCAAACCAATGTGATTTTAAGAAACTCAACACCACATTGAGATCCCAAGGTGCCACAGGAGGCACAAAAGGGGGCTGAATATGAAGCACTCCCTTTACAAAAGTCTGAACTTCAGGCAGTGAAGCCAGTTCTTTCTGGAAGAAAATCGACAGAGCCGAAATCTGGACCTTAATGGAACTCAATTTTAGGCCCATAGTCACTCCTGACTGTAGGAAGTGCAGAAAACGACCCAGCTGAAATTCCTCTGTAGGGGCCTTCCTGGCCTCACACCACGCAACATATTTTCGCCAAATGCGGTGATAATGGTTTGCGGTTACTTCTTTCCTGGCTTTTATCAGCGTAGGAATGACTTCCTCCGGAATGCCCTTTTCCTTTAGGATCCGGAATTCAACCGCCATGCCGTCAAACGCAGCCGCGGTAAGTTTTGGAACAGACAGGGCCCCTGCTGTAGCAGATCCTGTCTGAGCGGTAGAGGCCATGGGTCCTCTGATAACATTTCTTGAAGTTCCGGGTACCAAGCTCTTCTTGGCCAATCCGGAACCACGAGTATCGTTCTTACTCCTCGCCTTCTTATTATTCTCAGTACCTTTGGTATGAGAGGCAGAGGAGGGAACACATAAACCGACTGGTACACCTACGGTGTCACTAGAGCGTCCACAGCTATTGCCTGAGGGTCCCTTGACCTGGCGCAATATCTCTTTAGCTTTTTGTTGAGGCGGGACGCCATCATGTCCACCTGTGGCCTTTCCCAACGGTTTACCAACAGTAGGAAGACTTCTGGATGAAGTCCCCACTCTCCCGGGTGTAGGTCGTGTCTGTTGAGGAAGTCTGCTTCCCAGTTGTCCACTCCCGGAATGAACACTGCTGACAGTGTTAGTACGTGATTTTCCGCCCATCGGAGAATCCTTGTGGCTTCTGCCATCGCCACCCTGCTTCTTGTGCCGCCCTGTCGGTTTACATGGGCGACTGCCGTGATGTTGTCTGATTGGATCAGAACCGGCTGGTTTTGAAGCAGGGGCCTTGCCTGACTTAGGGCATTGTAAATGGCCCTCAGTTCCAGAATGTTTATGTGTAGGGACGACTCCTGACTTTACCAAAGTCCCTGGATATTTCTTCCCTGTGTGACTGCGCCCCACCCCCCGAAGGCTGGCATCCGTGGTCACCAGGACCCAGTCCTGTATGCCGAATCTGCGGCCCTCTAGAAGATGAGCACTCTGCAGCCACCACAGTAGAGACACCCTGATCCTTGGAGACAGGGTTATCAGTTGATGCATCTGAAGATGCGATCCCGACCACTTGTCCAAGAGGTCCCACTGGAAGGTCCTTGCATGGAACCTGCCGAATGGAATTGCTTCGTACGAAGCCACCATTTTTCCCAGGACTCGTGTGCAGTGATGCACCGATACCCGTTTTGGTTTTAGGAGGTCTCTGACTAGAGATGACAGCTCCTTGGCTTTCTCCTGCGGGAGAAACACTTTTTTCTGTTCTGTGTCCAGAATCATCCCCAGGAACAGTAAGCGTGTGGAAGGAACCAGTTGTGACTTTGGAATGTTTAGAATCCAGCCATGCTGTTGTAGCACTTCCCGAGATAGTGCTACTCCGACCAGTAACTGCTCCCTGGACCTCGCCTTTATTAGGAGATCGTCCAAGTACAGGATAATTAAAACTCCCTTTTTTCGAAGGAGTATCATCATTTCTGCCAGTACCTTGGTAAACACCCTCGGTGCCGTGGACAGTCCAAACGGTAGTGTCTGGAATTGGTAATGGCAATCCTGTACCACAAATCTGAGGTACTCCTGGTGAGGAAGGTAAATTGGGACATGCAGGTAAGCATCCTTGATGTCCAGGGATACCATGTAATCCCCCTCGTCCAGGCTTGCAATAACCGCCTTGAGCGATTCCATCTTGAACTTGAATCTTTTTGTGTATGTGTTCAAGGATTTCAAATTTAAAATGGGTCTCACCGAACCGTCCGGTTTCGGTACCACAAACAGTGTGGAATAGTAACCCCGTCCTTGTTGAAGTAGGGGTACTTTGACTATCACCTGCTGGGAATACAGCTTGTGAATTGCCTCCAGCACAGCCTCCCTGCCTGAGGGAGTGGTCAGTAAGGCAGATTTGAGGAAACGGGGGGAGAAGCCTCGAATTCCAGTTTGTACCCCTGAGATACTACTTGAAGGATCCAGGGATCCACCTGTGAGCGAGCCCACTGATCGCTGAAATTTTTGAGGTAGCCCCCCACCGTACCTGGCTACGCCTGTGGAGCCCCCGCGTCATGCGGTGGACTCAGAGGAAGCGGGGGAAGAATTTTGATTCTGGGAACTGGCTGACTGGTGCAGCTTTTTCCCTCTTCCCTCGTCTCTGTGTAGAAAGGAAGCGCCTTTGACCCGCTTGCTTTTTTGAAGCCGACAGGACTGTACCTGATAATACAGTGCTTTTCTTAGGCTGTGAGGAAACCCGAGGTAAAAAAATTTCTTCCCAGCTGTTGCTGTGGATACGCGGTCCCAGAGACCATCTCCAAACAATTCCTCACCCTTATAAGGTTCTAAGTGCCTTTTAAAGTCAGCATCACCTGTCCAGTGGCGGGTCTCTCATACCCTCTTGACAGAATGGACATTGCATTAATTCTGGATGCCAGCCGGCAAAATATCCCTCTGTGCATCCCTCATATATAAGACGACGTCTTATGTTCGGAAAATAGTATCCCTGTTTGACAGGGTTACAGACCATGCTGCAGTAGCACTATCTGCAGGTCTCAGTCTAGTACCTGAGTGTGTAAATACAGACTTCAGGATAGCCTCCTGCTATTTATCAGCAGGTACCTTCAAAGTGGCCGTATCCTAAGACGGCAGTGCCACTTTTTTTGACAAACGTGTGAGCGCCTTATCCACCCTAGGGGATATCTCCCAGCGTAACTTATCCTCTGGCGGGAAAGGGTACGCCATCAGTAACTTTTTAGAAATTACCAGTTTCTTATCGAGGGAACCCACGCTTTTTCACACTTCATTCACTCATTTGATGGGGGAACAAAACACTGCCTGCTTTTTCTCCCCACACATAAAACCCTTTTTTAATGGTACTTGGGTTAATGTCAGAAATGTGTAACACATTTTTTATTGCCGGGATCATGTAACGGATGTTCCTAGTGGATTGTGTATATGTCTCAACCTCGTCGACACTGGAGGCAGACTCTGTGTCGACAGCTGTGTCTGCCATCTGAGGGAGCGGGCGTTTTTGAGCCCCTGATGGCCTTTGAGACGCCTGGGCAGGCGCGGGCTGAGAAGCCGGCTGTCCCATAGCTGTTACGTCATCCAGCCTTTTATGTAAGGAGTTGACACTGTCGGTTAATACCTTCCACCTATCCATCCACTCTGGTGTCGGCCCACAGGGGGCGACATCCCATTTATCGGCATCTGCTCCGCCTCCACATAAGTCTCCTCATCAAACATGTCGACACAGCCGTACCGACACACCACACACACACAGGGAATGCTCTGACTGAGGACAGGACCCCACACAGCGCTTTGGGGAGACAGAGAGAGAGTATGCCAGCACACACCAGAGCGCTATATAATGTAGGGATAAACACTATCACTGAGTGAATTTTCCCCAATAGCTGCTTGTATAAACAATATTGCGCCTAAATTTAGTGCCCCCCCTCTCTTCTTAACCCTTTGAGCCTGAAAACTACAGGGGAGAGCCTGGGGAGCTGTCTTCCAGCTACACTGTGAAGAGAAAATGGCGCTAGTGTGCTGAGGGAGATGGCTCCGCCCCTTTTTCGGCTGACTTTTCTCCCGCTTTTTTCTGTAATCTGGCAGGGGTAATTACCACATATATAGCCTCTGGGGCTATATATTGTGGTTATTTTGCCAGCCAAGGTGTTTTTATTGCTGCTCAGGGCGCCCCCCCCCAGCGCCCTGCACCCTCAGTGACCGGAGTGTGAAGTGTGTATGAGGAGCAATGGCGCACAGCTGCAGTGCTGTGCGCTACCTTGGTGAAGACTGAAGTCTTCTGCCGCCGATTTTCCGGACCAACTTCATGCTTCTGGCTCTGTAAGGGGGACGGCGGCGCGGCTCCGGGAACGAACACCAAGGACGGGTCCTGCGGTCGATCCCTCTGGAGCTAATGGTGTCCAGTAGCCTAAGAAGCCCAAGCTAACTGCAAGCAGGTAGGTTCGCTTCTTCTCCCCTTAGTCCCTCGATGCAGTGAGCCTGTTGCCAGCAGGTCTCACTGTAAAATAAAAAACCTAATTTAAACTTTCTTTCTAGAAGCTCAGGAGAGCCCCTAGTGTGCAACCAGCTCGGGCCGGGCACAGAAATCTAACTGAGGTCTGGAGGAGGGGCATAGAGGGAGGAGCCAGTGCACACCAGGTAGTACCAAATCTTTATTATAGTGTGCCCAGTCTCCTGCGGAGCCCGTCTATTCCCCATGGTCCTTACGGAGTCCCCAGCATCCACTAGGACGTCAGAGAAACATTCTTATGATTTACATTCTATATGACTGGCGTGCATTTTTCCATGAACAGAATATTCCTAATGATTTAAAGATATATATGTCTAGATGCAACCTCTGCGGGTTTGTTATTAAAAGGTACACAATTAGTGATGATTATTATAAATCACTAAAAGGGTTAAAATTATACATTTGCGACTTCCGGTTCCGGCTTCATGCTGTGAAGACACATCACAGCAGAGCTCCGGTGTTCCCCGACCACGGCACCGTTATAACAGCTGTTTTAACAGCCTCAGTAAGCCACAAACACCACCAGCCCCATTGTGACTCCGTCCAGCAAGCCGCCTGCGGCTGAGACCCCTCTGCTTTGAACCGCTCGCCCGCCGAGGAAAGCTCCCGTCAGCCGGCGAGTCATCGCGGCTGCTCTCCCAGAGCTCACAGTGTGACAGGCTGAGTAGTACAGCCTGCAGTGACCTTCATAATAGACGAAGCCGCCGCTAGCGAGAGCCGCCACGACACCCGGTTCTCACAGGGTCAGGAGCGGTAACCATAACAACCGCAGCAGCGCCATCTTGTCTGAGTCATCTGCTGCTCGCTATCACACTGTCATTCCTTGCTGCTGCAGAGACCTTCAGTCAAATAACAGACTCCCGCTGAGGATTCTAAGGTGGGTCACCTCTGATTAACCCACTACATTATAGCTAGTCAGTCATTACACCTCAGGCTGATGTCAAAGGCTTCCTAAGGCTTCTCAGAGATAATACAGGACACAGGCCCAACTTCTGCGGCTCCCAGACGCCACACTAGCTCTTCCTTACTTTACTGAACCAGCGATTTATTAACTGTACGCCAGTTTCCCATTTTCTCTATTCATACTATTACCGATGGACCGGTTTTTATCCCCCAATTCTGTAGCCAAAGCCCTACCTTCCTCCCTCCCTGTCCGACAGGAAAAAAGAAGAGCTAATTCAACCATGGCTCCTGGAATTACCACCCCTCCCTCTTCTCCAGCTCCTAAAAAATTGATAGCTTCACAATCTCTCTCATGCTCCCCATCAACGGAACGTTCTCCAGATTCACCTATTACATACGCAGACCTGACAGAGGCCATAACACAAGCTATATATCCATTGCTGTCAAAAGCAGTTTCAGACATCTCGCTTCAGTTGCAACATCTCTCACACAAAGTCTCTGTTAATGAAAATAGAATTGGAGGTCTCTGCCATGATATGGCTGATGTTCAGGGCTGTGTCAAACGTCTTGAAAAAGAGAATTACCAATTATGGATGAAGCTAGACGACGCAGAAAATAGGTCCAGAAGAAATAATATATGGCTGGTAGGCCTTCCGGAAACGGTGAAGGGGGACAGTCTTTCTCAATTTGTCCAAGTGACGCTTCCCAACCTCTTAGGTATCGCCGACACTTGCAAAGATTTAGTAATTGAACGTGTACACCGTGTTGGACCTCCTCCCCGCTCTTCAGAGGGTCGCCCTCGGGTTACACTGTTCAGATGCCTCAATTATCTACACAAGGTTGCCATCTGGTCCGCCTCCAGAAAGATTCGTTCTATACAATGGGAAAACAATCGTCTGCTTATATTTCAAGACTTTTCTGCAGAATTATCGAGAGCTAGGAAGGCCTTTAACCCTATATGCTCAAAGTTGGTGTCCGCCAAACGAAAATTCTCCCTACTTTATCCAGCGAAGCTTCGAATTTATGATGGCGACAAACATCTGGATTTCTCTACTCCGGAGGATGCAGCGTTCTATCTCCGAGAAGGGTCTACTGACGACCATAATGACATCTCTGATGTCGCCCCTATCCCTGACTCTTGACTTTCAGGTCCGTCTCATAATGCCTCAATAATGAAGATTCCCCCCTCCTTCTAGTTCATTTCAGTCAATTAAGTTAAGTTTGGATGTGCTTTGAAGCATGTGATAGTTACCAATGTGGTGGACTCAGTCCCACTTTGTCACATATTCGTTTTCTTTTATTGTACAACATATGTACGGGGAGTTTACGTAAAGTTTGATTTTTGTTCTCAGGTTATCTTATGCCTTATTGGTGACTACCACAACTGTTTAAACTTAATGTTGCTCTCATTTAAATTCAGTATTTTGCTTAATGTATATTAGGCTTATTGTTACATCTTGTGGCTTAGCTCTATTTTATTTTAGAACATAAATATTCCCAGTTGCCGTTGTCGGGAAAACATCGGAAGCATTGTTCCGGAATAGAAATAATGTTTAGACTAATTTCAGTTCTCAGAATGCTTTTTTGGTCCGGAAGTTTGTTTGCTTGTCAAACATTCACCATTTGTTTTTGTATGTGTTGCTTTTCCTCCCATGCCCCTCCCCCCCCCCATCCCCACATCCTACTCCCGCTCTCTGATTTACTTACTTGATTTAAGGTTGAATCTTTTCTTTTTTTACCCTCACTGGCCATTCACATGATAGACCTAAAAATTGGTACGCTGAATGTTGGTGGGATAAATTCTCCGGCTAAACGTCGCAAAATCCTTTTATACCTATCCAAGTCAAACATTAATGTTGCATTTCTGCAGGAAACTCATTTAACTCAAGAGTCCTTGAAATTGCAGATGTCACATTGGTCCCTTATAGCAGCGGCTCCATTTAACTCTAAATCTAGAGGGGTGGTCCTCTTGGCAAAACGTAACCTTAACATTATAGTATTATCCTCTGACATCGACCCTAACGGCCGATTCTTAATCATTAAACTCTCCATTGATTCACATGTATTAGTCCTCTGCAATATCTACGCTCCCCCTACTTATAAAAAAATCTTTCTTTCAGATGCTACTAGCTAAATTAACCCCATTCTCCAATGATAATCTTATAGTATGCAGTGATTTCAATTTAATTTCTTCCAACTATTTAGACCGCTCTAATACCTCTAGGGCCCCTCAACATCTCCCGACACTTGGCATATCTCTTTTTTCTGATTCCTTACAACTGATAGATATTTGGCGTGCACTTCACCCGATTGAAAGGGAATTTTCCTGTCACTCCTCCGCACATGACACTTTTTCCAGAATCGATTATGTGTTTATATCCCAACACCTCTTCCCTTCGGTTTCAGATTCAGCCATTGAACCCATAGTTATCTCTGACCACGCTTTGATTTGGTTTACATACACTCTTCACCCTTCCCGTACCCAGTCCCCTCAATGGAGATTTCCCTCTCACCTTTCTAACTCCAAGAAGTTTTGCGACTTTCTACAGGCGACCTGGGACTCCTTTTACTTTTCAAATGAACCGCATTCAGAGTTAGATCCCCCTTTATTTTGGCAAACTGCCAAGTCAGTACTTAGAGGTAACATTATTTCATACTCCTCTGCCCTAAAGAAACAATATGCTCAATCATATTTAGAGATGCAACGTGCCCTTTCTTCCGCCTATCAGGCCTTCAAAACTTACCCCACTCCGTCTAACAAATCTTCCTATCTAACATTAAAACTCCAGTTTAATGAGTTTCTTTCTTTGATGGGAGACAAATACAAATTTAAAGTCGATTTTCGGTTTCATAAGTTCGGAAACAAGATAGGTAAATTGCTGACAAATATTCTGAAAGGCACTTCACCCCCTATGTTAGTACATCCTCTAAAGCTCCCTGATGGTTCTTTAACTAATGACCCCCAACATATTACTTCTCTTAGGAAATCATTCTATGAAACATTATATTCTGGTCAATCTCCACCCTCCGAAGGTAATCACCATTCCTGGTCCTTTCCCCTATTACCCCAAATCCCTACTGAATTTACCGAATCACTAGTTAACCCCATTACTTTAGAAGAAGTTCGTTCAGCTATTAGTCACCTGAAACTCAATAAAGTTCCGGGTCCTGACGGCTTTTCTAATGAGTTCTACAAACTTTTAATTGATAAAATTGATAAACATCTTCTGGGTCTGTTTAACTCAATAATTAATTCAAAATCTATCCCCCTTAACTTTAATAGTGCCACAATTAAAGTCCTATTGAAGCTGGGACGAGATCCCTCCCTCCCTGGTTCTTACCGCCCAATTTCTCTTTTGAATTCAGATTATAAGATTTTTGCAAAAATTTTAGCCGACCGACTAAAATTCACCCTCCCTCACATAATCCATCCAGACCAATCTGGGTTCATTTGGGGTAGACATTCTGTGACTAATGTACGCAAGGTTCTCTCTGTAATCCAACATCTGAAATTCCATCCCTCTTCATCACTTAATATTGTATTAGCCTTAGATGCAGAGAAGACTTTTGACCTTTTAGAGTGGCCACACCTTTTTGAATCCATGCACCATTTCGGCTATCCTTCTTCCTTCATTTCTTTTATTCAGACCCTATACACCTCCCCGTCCTCTCAGCTATATTGTAATGGTTACTTATCCACTCCATTCGCAGTTTCTCGAGGTACGCGCCAGGGATGCCCCCTTTCTCCATTACTTTTCGCCATCGCTATTGAGCCACTGGCAATTTCTATCAGGAACTCTCCTTCCATTTACGGCATCTCAGTTGGGACTATCCCATTAAAACTCGCTCTATATGCAGATGACCTCTTACTTTTTCTGTCTAACCCTTCTACCTCCCTACCCTCTGTTTTCTTTGATATCCAATTTTGGTGCTCAATCAGGATTTAGGATAAACATGTCCAAGTCAGAAATCCTAACGTTAGAAGGTCCCAAGTCCCTTCCACAGACCCCCTCACTCCCTCTTTCATTAGCCACACTTAAAACAGAAATTAAATACCTAGGATTAAGTATTCCTTCAGATGTGTCCTCATTATATAAACTCAACTTTACCCCGTCTCTTGCCAAAATATCTTCTCTATACGGCTAAATTTACCATTATCCATCATTGGAAGAATAGCGGTAGTTAAATCTATTATATTTCCTAAAATTTTCTACTTGCTTCAAATATTACCAATTAGTCTTTCTGTTTCTGACATGAAACGTTTTGACCAAATCACCTCACGATTTTTATGGCAAAATAAACGCCCTCGAATTGCTTTTCACAAACTACAGACTCATAAATCTTACAGAGGGTTCTCCCTTCCAGATTTAAAATTATATTCTCTAGCCACCCATTTCAGATATATTTCAGATTGGCTTCTTTCTAAGTCCACATACACCTCAAATTCTCTAGACACAGCTCTTTTCAATCCTTATTCTCCCAGTGCCCTTCTTCACTCCAAAAAATCAGACATTCCTTCGAATATTTTTCACTATATATTGTTCCATGACACGTATCTAGCTTGGATTACTATAAACAAAAAACTGACAAGAAATTCGTCTTCTTCTCCATACATTACTCTTTGGGGTAATCCCTCCTTTTCTCCCTCGCTATCTAATCCAATTTTCCACACATGGAAAGATAAAGGTCTCTCACTTACCTCACAGGTCTTTGATCCTGGAGGACAAATACTGTCTTTTTCTACTCTTCAATCACAATTTTCTTTACACACCTCTAACTTTTTCATGTATTTACAAACACGGCACTTTGTCTTTTCGTTGGATCCTAAAACTAGACATCAAAACTCAACTGATCCCATTAATTCCCTTCTGCGCTTATTAAATGCAGTCCCTTACTGTATAAAATTTCTCTACACTATTCTATTACCGGTCTCTAACACGAAACCATGGCATGCACTAGCGTCTATTTGGCAAAACGATATCCCCGACATTAATTCCCCTTTGACTCTCACTGAACATTGCTCTAAAACTTTAAAGTTTCTGAAATCCTCCTATCTTCAGGAAGTACACTGGAGAACTATACATAGAGCCTACATATCTCCAGCTCAGAGAAAACATATGACTCCAGACACTTCAGGATCCTGTCTTAAATGTCACTGCTCACACGCTAACTTTTTCCACTGTTTCTGGGACTGTGGGAAAATAAAACGTTTCTGGAATAAGGTAATTGTATACCTAAACTTTTTATTCTCCACGCATGTTCTCCCTGATCCTCTAGCCTGCGTATGTGCGAACTGTAAAAATTGGCACCCCAACAGGGAACTCTCTCCTCATATTCCGTTGCTGGTTACCATTGTGACACTTGCAAAGAAAGTAATTCTTATCCATTGGAATTCCTCCTCCTCTCCTTCCTTGCAAGAATTAAAGTTGAAGCTCTTACAGCTCCTTTACTTTGATAGGAATAACACTTTTCCCGACTTGGATAAACACGTTGACCGGTTTTATGCCAAATGGTCCCCATTCATTGTTTCCCTAGACTCGTCTACCCAAGATAGAATTATGAAAGTATTTGAAAATACGGACTGGCACCATCTCCGTGTCATCGCTAACTCCTAATCCCACACAACACTGGCTTTCTAGTTAATCATGATTAGATAATTGTAAAAAGATTAGACCTTTTTTTTTTTCTTCAATAATACAGATCAGTCTCCTCCCACCCCCTCCCCTTCCCCCCTCCACCCCCCCCTCTATTGTCTCCTTCGACTCTCTATGTTTTTCTTTTCTCTTTCTTTTCCTTTTATTCTTTTCTTTTATTCTCTTTTTTACTACTTCTCTATCCTATTTTCGTCATAGTTTCAAGTAGATAAATTCTACAGAATCCTCAACTTAATTTCCAAATTGCAATATATTAATCTAGGTTCTTGTTCATATTAACATGCTGCTTTTTGGATTATTTATTCATGTCATTTGTTTCTGTATTACTGGATTACTGCATTGTATGTATTTGACGATACATTTTTTCTGTGCATTCATTTGTACCTTTGAATAATAAAAAATTGTATTACAAAATGTAATCTTAAAAAAAAAAAATTATACATTTGCTTCAAAGATATGAAATATAGTAATATACGGTAATACAAGCAATAGAATCAGACAGAGAAAAGGAGGGGAATAGACAAGGTAAAAATAAGCCCCTTAAGCATTACCCCTTATCAGATACGCATCCCTTATGTCCATGGACACCATGAACTCTCGTTGGTCCAGTCCCGCAATAACTGACTGTATGGATTCCATCTTGAATCTGTAAACCGTCAGGAATTGATTTAACACCTTTAAATTGAGGATTGGCCCGATAGACCCATCCGGTTTTGGCACTACAAAAAGATTTCAATAAAATCCCGTTCCTCTTTGAGAAGTCGGGACTGGCATAATTACTTCCGTCTGAAGTAACTTTTAAATGGCTGTTTCTAATGCCCTTGCATTTTGATGGCACCGAGGAAGGCCTGTTGTAAAGAACTGACTGTGAGGCCAGTTCAGAAATTCTATATTGTATCCCTGGGTAATAATATTGGTGATCCAGACTTCTGGTGAGGTTTCGACCCAGGTGTCCTGAAACCTTTCCAACTGTGCGCCCACTATAGGAGACCCAAGGTGAGCTTGGAAACCGTCATGCCACGGTCTTGTCAGCAGGTTTAGGGTCCTGCTTTTGGGCTGTGGACTTGGAACGACCTCTACCTCTGTTTCCACGAGCTTGACTGCCAAAACCTCTTCCTCAGCTCAAAAGGATTGAGACAAATGAATTGAACAGCATACCAGAGTAATTTCTCCTGACTGATGGCGTAGTCCTAGGATACGTGGTAGGCAGAAAAGTAGATTTTCCTGCTATTGCCTGTGAAATCCACTTGTCTAATTCTGGACCAAATAAAGCCTCCCCTCCAAAGGGGATCGACTCCACTGCATTCTTTGAATCTGAATCCACTTGCAATTCCCTGAGCCACAGACTCCTTCTGGCTGATATAGCCGAAACTGAGATGCGTGACGCTATCCTGCTAGCATCCTTTGTAGCTTGGCAAATGTATGTGGCCGACTTCCGGATATGCTCCGCTAGTCTAACTATTTATTCCGGGCTGTTATCTTCCGCTACTGCCTTAACAGTCTGACCGGCCCATGCTACAATAGCCTTATTTAACCAAGCACTGATAATCGTAGGTCTTTGTGAGGCTCCTGCAGTCACAAAGATAGATTTTAGTGCTGTATCCAACTTACGATCTGATACATTCTTTAGTGTCATCACATTTGGTATAGGTAAGATTGTCTTCTTTGACAGTCTAGCTAGGGAGGTGTCCACAATCGGCAGGACCTCTCACTTAGACATGACACCCTTGAGCAGTGGATAATTAGCAGTGAACTTTTTGGGAATTTGGAAGAGTCTATCTGGCTGCATCCATGCCTCTCCCATCTGATCCTGGAGAGTCTGAGGAATCCGAAAAACTGCTGTTTGCGGTTTCTGAGACTCAAATAGATCAAAGACCTCAGGTTCCTTAACCTCCTCATCTTTGAAGTTAAGGACCTGTTTTACCATCTCAATAAGGGATTTTAACTCTTTGACCTCAGCATCTTCCTCCTCAGAACTGATATAAATGAAAGCCTCTACTGACTCTCCCTCCTCATCTATGAGACCCTCCTCCTCTTCCTGTAGGACAGGGAGGGGTCTCTTTACCGTTTTACGCACATTCTTTTCTACCTGTGCGGGCGGAGTTAGTCTAATTAGGAATTCCTCCATAGTTTTGGAAAAACACGCAGCCCAGTCTAAATGTTGCTTGCGGGATTCCACCATTTCCTTAGAAATATCTGCCAGGGCATGGTCCCATGACCCGGATGGACCACTGCTCCCAGGTTAAGCGTCCATTCCCAAACGTGTCGCACACCCCAGAGCTGCCCACATTAGTGCTCTTTTCCCACATTTTGAACATACATAACAAGTCTCTGTGGTCTTGGTTGGTGCTTTAGACATGTTAAAACAGACACACCAAACGGCAGTACTTTCACCCTATTTAGATTAGGACCATAGGGATATAGGGAGCAATGAAGAATTTGGTTAGTCACACAGCTGAAATTATTAAAAATACTTTTTTTTTTTTTTTAACCAGCCTGACGTTTACCACCCTCACACCACCAACTGTTAATACAGCTTGAGTTGACCGGGTTGAGAATCCTGATGCTCCTCCTCCGCAGGACCTGTCAACAGCGTCCTTTGGAAGACAAAATATATAGCCTTTAATCAATTAATTTCAGAGATCTCCGCAGTAGAGCCTATACTCAAGCCAGCACGAGTATTCATAACCTGTCAACTTGAAACTGCAGTCCTTATGTACTGCCCTGAGAGAAGCACTAACATACATTATATCCCCTTCTGTAACTGTACTCCCAAGCCTGTTAGCCCCCCTCAGAGAGAATTTTGCGCTCTAGCTGCGCACCTGTAAGAAAAAAAAAAAAAATTGGCGAAACTGAAATTTACTTTACAGCTCGCAGTCCCTTTGCATACCCTATCCGGATGCCACGCTGAAAGCTATGCCTCCTTTAATCCATTAACTTTAACTGTCCGCAACATCAGCAGCACCCCGTCCTGCGCACCCACCGGGAACCCTGTTATTTTAGCATCTACTGTAAAGTATCCAGCTGCCCCCGCTGCAGTCTGCGGGTCTGACCCGTGACTGCCGCTCTGAGCCTCACGACCTGGGTCCTTACGCTGTTACAGAGGATCTCCTTATCTGTGCTGCTACCTCCAGCACAATTTTTCAAACTGGAGGGATTGGGGGCATGAAGGGGAGAAGCCAGGTGTGCATAATTTTTTTTACTATATTGTGCTACCTCCAGTCTGCATCCCTCACACCCCAGCTGTCTAGATTCTCCAGTGTCCGCTAGCGGATGAAAGAGAAAATTATTAATCTAAGTAGAATGTGCTTATGTGACATCCTTGGGTTCAGTAATGTGGTGGTGGACAGGGATGCCATTCTGTTTAGCAGTCATAAACACTGGCTTTGCCTATCAAATAATCCATAAATAATTTAATTTGGTCCTGGACGACTAACCCGTGGCACCCATGCAAATGCCCCACAGCAACCATTACCTTAAGGCATTGTCAATTTTTCTGTCCATACGTCTTTATAGAGCAGAAAAAACAAACAAACCAAATAACGTATTATAAAAAAATTATACCTACAATGGGAACAACTGTTCTGTATTATACAGACGTGTCCTCATACATCATAGCTGTAGTTTCGCCAAGCAGCCCCTCTCTTTGAATCTGTATACGAAGTACTATGATGCAGTGGCCGACTCAGTCGCATACAAATATAAAGTGTCACATATCAAATTAATCAGCAGTCTCCTGGTGTGTCCGAGGATGCATTTTTGGCAATAAAAGTACTTTTGAGGGTATCTGAGTTGCAAGGGACCTGTCCCCTCGCTAGTGATAGGCATCTCCCGCTGCATAGAGTATTGAGGCTAGATGCATGCGGACACATCTGTATACATTAAGTCCATTTATAAACACAGCAACATATACTAGGAGTAGGCTAGAGATCAATGTTAGTTCTATTTTTTATACTTTTCGCAAACAGCAGCAATGCCTAGAGAGGATACAAAGCAAGATTGAACATCCAGTGCATAAGGTAATAAAGCTCTAGTATAAAAATAAGAACCTTTATTAAGATCAAGTTCTTCATCCTCCTCTTCCTTCTTTTCTGGTTCTTTTTCAGGCTCCTCTGAATTTGGGATCTGTTCAGTTGTGACCCACTGGATCTCTCCTCCCGTCTCCTGCCATTCACCACTCTTGTCTTGCGGCGCTGCAGGAACTTCTTTGATTAGCTCATCTGTCTGACTTTCAGCTAATAGGGCTGCTTGCTCCCGTTCCAGAAAAAGCTGAAGAAAAAGGATTTTTTTGTCTGTTTACAACGTATTGGTCCACATCATCATAGTTTTTGCCAAAATCACAAAAAAAATCCAATTAATGGTCTAAGAAACTTATACCAGATCTATTTGGTAAAACATTTAATTTGCAGTCAAAATGTAATAAAATTAAAACTAAATTGTAAATTCACCCAGAAACCACTTCCTGCTGCACTACACAATGTCTTGGGGCATATTTATCAAAAAAATATCTGAACAATATTACCTGTACACACCCATTTTCATGGTATACCCAAATGGGAGGCGGTCAAGATCCCGCCGGACGGAATCCCGACTGGCACAATCCCGACATATTCTCCCTCTGTGGGTGTCCACGACACCCATAGAGGGAGAATATAATAGTGTGCCGAGAGTAGCGAGGTACCATGCCCGCAGCGTGGCGAGCAAAACGAGCCCGTAAGGGGCTGCGTTCCGCTCGCCACCCCTGTCGGGATTCCGGCGTCGGTATTTCGATTGCCGGGATCCCGTCCAGCGGGATTTAGTACTGATCCCACCCAAATATATCAAAGATTCCCAAATGTAAATATGGAGGACCACAAAAAATATCAAAGATCTGCTGAAATCCCCTGTTTTCATTTGGGCTAAATTGCAAATTTACCAAGTTCTGGAATGTGAAGCATTTCAGAGCCTGACTGCAGTAGCTATCATTAGCTGTAGACCGTGATAACTATTGTAGCCTATGGGTTACGGATTGCAGATGCGTGGTCTTATGACTGTACAAGCTCAGTATTGTAGCCTGGATCCTGAGCCGGAAGTTATCATTGCAGGGACAGGCTCCTATACATGTCTTTGGATGTTAATTTTGTAAATTCGATAGATGCATAAATTCTTATTGCTACAATAAGAAATTATAAACACCAGGACCAAGTCCTGACAATGAATAAATATGACCAAATTCCTTTAGCTAATAAATTACTAAGATGGATTCATATTAAAAGATTAAATGGCGCGGTTCAATGAGATGGGTATTGGCAGCATGGGACTAAACCGTTCTACTGCTATCAGTACACCTCTCATCATATATCCCAATATAAAGTTGTATTCTACAGTAATGCACTAACCTGTCTTGTTGATTACATTGCTAGGTGAGCAATGCCTTTAACTGAGCTAATATTTTGCACAAAATTCAGTTCTTTCAAAATTTGGGCTCCAAAGATATTTTCACACAATCTGTAGAAAGCCATTATTCAGCACAATGGTTTGAATAAGAAAGGGTTATTATCTAGCCCCCAATTATATTAGGCAATTCATCTACCGTACCTGTCACAATCACTGAGCAGCTCAGGGTTTGAAAGGACTGATTCTGTTGCAAAATTTTAAGCTATGAAATTTCAAGTGCAGCCAATTCAATTTGCCAATATTGTATGGAAGGTACGGATATTACTTTTCTCACCTGAACCAATGCATGGACAGCATCAAGCTGGCTGGTTTCCCGCACACACTCTTCTCCTTCCCCGGTAAAGGAATCATACGATTGTATGGTCTCCATGTTCACTAGGCAGTGCCGGTTTCTAGCACTGTACTCAACCAAATTAATCAGTAGACCCAATCCCTAAAAACAAAAAAGGAAGAGACATTGAAAGCTGAAACGGCAAATCTTAAAATTTTCAATGTAAGTTAACTCTGTGCTAAAATAGGGATTTTTGTTTACTTACCGTAAAATCTCTTTCTCTGATTCCATCTGGGGGACGCTGCGCACTTACTAATGGGTTAGAGTGTGTGGAATGGGAGTTTGGCACAGAACCTATAAAAAACTAACTCCTCCCCCTCTAACCCCTCCCATCTCCAGCCTGACCAGCAGATTACCTCAGTTAACGTTTAGCAAAGCCGGAAAAGGCAGAACAGAACATATATACGGGAGGGATCGCAGCATCCCCCAGATGGAATCAGAGAAAGAGATTTTACGGTAAGTAAACAAAAATCCCTATTTCTCTTTCATCCATCTGGGGGACGCTGCGCACTTACTAATGGGATTTCCCAAAGCAAGCTAATTAGAGGAGGGAGACACAGACGACATAGCAGTCTGCAAAATTTGATGCCCAACAGAGGCAGTCTCCAAACCAAAAGTATGAAAAACTGAAGAACCTTGTGAAGGTATCTACGGACGACCAGGTCGCCGCTCTACACAGCTGTTCGACAAAAACACCGCCGCGAACAGCACAAGAGACTCCAACAGGTCGAGTCGAATGAGCCCCTAAGGAATCAGGAACAGACAACGCCTAAGAAACATAAGCCTGCTGAATAGCAGAATTAACCCAGACGTCACCGTGTTCTTAGAGGTCAGCCAGCCACGCTTGGGCGCAGCAAACAAACCCAACAAGGTAATATGTAAGGTTCGAACGACAACCAATAAGGCCAAGTACCGACCCGCCCCGGATGAGCCCGGGACGACACAGAAAGCACAATGTGTTGAAGAGGAAAAAAACAGCTACAACTTGTGGTTTGTAAGTAAAACCACCCTAACTACATAAACAAAAACACTGTAAGAGAAAAGAAACCGCAACTCAACAAGAGTCCAGAGGCCGGAAAGGAGAAACAGGAGCCATTCTGGAAAGTAAATTCTAGAGCAGAACCCTGTCTCCTTAGACAAGAAGACAATGTAGCTCTGACAACTGTGTTGCAGAAAAGATAAGAGGATGAAAGGACTAAGAACTCCAGCTGAGTGACCGTTAAATACACACCAACGATGACAAGTGTTCTGGCATTGTGATTGGTTAGAGACCCAGAAACGTAGTAGGGCTTGATGACGTTGTTCTCCACAATCACGCCGTCACAGTCAGAAGAGACAAAAGCCCGTTGATGACGCAAAGGTTGAGAGTGGAAAGCTGGCCGGAAAGGTACCCTGTAAGGAGCCCTGGTCACCCTGGCCTGAAGCATTGCAGAACATAGTCAACAGGCAAATCCGAAGCGGATTAGGAAAACCGAAAGAGCCACTGGTCAAATGCGTTGAAGTACGCACTAGATTTTGCCAGAGGTAGAATAAATATGCTAGATGAAAGTGAGAAGGAGCTGACACAGCATCCATGATTGCCACAAGAGGATCCCCGGAGCGATCACAGTACCAAGGAAGCCCTGAGGTCTATGTCGGCTAGTCATAGACACACCAAAGCCAGAAATCCCCGCTGATTTCACATACATTAAGGAAGAACAGCCTGACGATCCAGGAAGTCCGCTCCCCAGTTGCCCATTCTGCAACTGGAGATGACAGATATTGCCGGAATCCAAAATTCCGCCCTCTGCATAGGTTAGATACTGTTCCGATGGCTCTCCAGCTACAAGTGCCACAGAACAATTGATATAGGCCACAGTGGACAGACCTTATAGAAGACATTGAGCTGGAGTCAAGGCGTTGTAGATCGCCCGTAGATCGGAAGTGACATTTCCACTTCGGACATCAGTTTCATTGAAAATGCCAGAGTTGAAACCAAAGACCGTAATGTGTGAAACTTTTGACTGTAGGTATGACCCTCCATGTCGAGACAGAATGAAGTCCTATGAGTCAGATCTGTATTGGGTAACGAAAAGATCGACCAATGAAAATATCTTCGTATTTTAATTGAGAAGCTAAACTGCTGTTTATGTAAACTCAATCCTGCCTGAGATTAATAACATTGAATCTGAGATTGAAGAAACCCGGCAGGAGATCGGGGGAATGGAGCCACCTGTAAAAACTGTCCTGCAGAGGAAGTGTATGCCTGACCCCTGAGTCTATTCTGGTCAGTAAATCCTGCACTCCGCCAAAGTTCGAGATACCAGGTATCGAAAAGAATACCACCCATGAATAACATCATCTGCGAAGGAAGAAATCCAGAACCAAGGTCCGCCGTAGAACAAAGTGCATGAGTCAGAGCTCTTTTTTTTTTTTTTTTTTTTTTTTTTTTAACAACTGACCCAAAATGGCAGCGATGCCCAGATGATGGGAAAAGGATTGGACTGAATACTCCTGTGGCGGATAGCGAACAGACTGCAATGATTAGAGCCCGTCTCTTGGATGCAACATAAACAAGATGGGCACTAAAGAATTTTGCTTGGTACGTGTTCCCCAAGATTCAGAATATATGTTCGTGATACAAATTCAGTACAACCAATGGACCAGTGGACTCTGAGAAAGTTGGTATCTTCCCCACTGGGAACCAGCGTGTCCGACTCCGTGGCCCCTGCAGAGGGCACCTCGGAAGGCCGTGTTCTAGGCAGACAAATGCCTCCCAAAAGAATACACATTTTCCTGACATAGGTGAAAATACCCATTTCTCAGCTATTTACTCAGGATGAGAACCCACGACCTGTTATACCGCAGGCATACACCTTACTGATAGAGTTATTTGCTCCTGCCTGCAAAGTACGTTGTAATTTGGAAGCAGAATTTCACGATTCGCAACCATAATGAATAGAAGGGTGTCATAGCCAGGGAAAAGATGCAACATTGAGTAGACAGGGAATAGAGCCTGAGAGACCAAATCTATCAATGGATAATTTGAAAAGGATCAGCTGCCACAAGAATGGACAACTTGCATTATGCAACCTGCAAACGGTTTAAAAATTCATGCATAAGCCAGGAGAGCGCGTAGTAATATTCCTGTCAGAATGAATACCAATATAATAACGGTCTCACTGTTGTCAATCTGTGATGACTGTTAAGGTCACATACTGTACTTTAGTAAAGACAGTCGCCGTAGGCTCTCCCATGATGGATGCGCCCACTAATTATTAGTGGAACCTTCATTAGATCAGTGTCTTTATCAGCGAAAAGGATAAGGAAATACTGTCTCTATAATGAGACACCGAAACTGAACCGAAAACAGTATGTACTAGAGACAGACATTTCCCTGGAAATATAAACTTTTTGCATCAGGTGTGTAGTCAGACTTCCATCAACATTCTCTCAACGTGAAGGAAGAGGTGGAAATCAAGAAATTCAGTAGATTATTTCTTATTTCTATCCTGAAGGATCCTCACTGACAGGATTTATCTCACCATTTTCTTTAGAAGAAGCCTCAAAATGCCTCTGAAGTAAAGGAACTATATCGTCTGTCAAATACCAGGCTCGTTGCACAGTATGAACTGATTAAGGAGCTTTGTCCAGCCATTTGGCAATTCATGAGTACATAGAGTACAAGAAATAGAAAAAGTCTGTTTGAAAGGTGCACCGGTCCCGGAGGTACTGCAATACCGGGTCAATGCGTGGAGTGGACAGAGCAAGCTCTTCTTCCATCTCCCTGTTCTAAAAATCCATTTAATACATGGCCCCCAGATAGGGGGCGTATCAGATATTAAACTGATAAGAATAGATACTACACCTGATCTTAGCCAAAAGACCAAGAAGCGGCTAAGTAGTAAACAGAGTACCAGACCCATTACATTGACCTAGTGTAAGGAAAAGTAGACTCAAAAAAAATACCGGTATTTGTGGACCGGTCCTGGAACCCCAATCCCTGCAAGTACAGGGAATATATATACATATATAACTTCACACAGTTAGGGGCATACACTGAACTGGAGGGAAGCAGGTTCAGGGGAAATTTAAGGAAAAAATTTCTTCACAGAAGGGGTAGTGGATAAGTGGAATAGCCTCCCATGAGCGGTGGTAGAGGCTAAGACTGTAGAGCAATTTAAACCTGCTTGGTATATGCATATACTTCTATTTAAACAAGCTCATGGCCTCCGTGCTGTGAGGCAGCAATGCTAACCACTACCCCATCCGTATTATTCTGGATTGGGGTGTGTCTGGCCCACAGAGGCATAAACTGATCCCTGGAACCTCCCGGCTGTTCCGCAACTAGTGTCCCGGAGCATGGGGTACCTGTGTCCGTGCTACCTTAAGGAAGTCTGGAGCCACATTGGGAACATGCAATTAAATGTATATGGGAATCAAACCTGTGTACTCTATCTTGCCAACACACAGCATTAGCCCACCACGCTATTGGAGCTCCTGTGTAGTAAACTACTGAACTTGCCGTTCCTTTAGGAGATTTGCTGGTTTACGGACCATGGAATATACAAGGCCACAACCAAAGCACACAATAATGTTCCTCTTAACTCTGTGTGCTGTGGTCCAGTTCTACCGACTGAGCCTTAACGCTCCTTTTATAACATGATGTTTGTAAACAGGTAAAAAACAAAAAACTGTTGTCTATGTCAGAATAGCACAACACTAGTTAAGAAATGATCCCCGCCTGTGTAATAAACAGGGTGAGATAAAAATAACTTTATTACAGTGAGACTACCGAAATATAGGCAGACAAGACATAATATTGGGAGATGCAGATTTCTGATTTAACCCAATAACACTTGTATTTTCTGATCCCCGCCTGTATAATAACAGGGTGAGTCAGGTTTCTGTCAGATAATCTCCTCCTCTGTTGTGCAGCATTCCCTGTTCAGACAGCGTTGATACAGAGGGAGTGGGTAGTAAAATGGCGCCCGCTGGTTGAGTCCGTCCCCACAGACAGTGATGGGCGGAACAGTAAAGACCGGCAATGCGGGAAGAGCACGGCGGGAAGCCACTTTATGAGAACGGCCTGTAGCAGCCGTAAAACTCCTTCAGTTATACAGACGCGACAACCGCTCCCCTTCTGCCGTCCCGCCGCCGCCTGCCCTGAAGCGGAAATGGCAGGATCCGAAGTAGCAGTGAGCGGCATGTCAGCGGCGTGATCCTAGCCGCTCTCAGTACCCTGCTGCACGCCACTGCCTTCTAAATGGAAATAGTAATAATGGGACACTGTCCAACACTGCCAGGGCAAGTTGTATGTCCTACCTGATATAGTGCCTCCTCGGTGCTGTGTCCGGTAACAGAAAGCCCCAGAGACCTCTGGCATGGTGACTTTCTAGAGGCTGGGTGAGTGAGAAATAAGGCACACAGCCGCCTTCTATATAACTTAACCCCACTCACAATATGCTTGTCGCCTGTATACAGGGACTAAACATAAAATCAAAACAGATAGGAAACAAAAACCTACTAAAATCTAAGAGCAAAGGAAACTGTGCCTGTCCTCCAAGGCACAAAACTAAAACTGAGGTAATCTGCTGGTCAGGCTGGAGATGGGAGGGGTTAGAGAGGGGGGAGTTAGTTTTTTATAGGTTCTGTGCCAAACTCCCATCCCACACACTCTAACCCATTAGTAAGTGCGCAGCGTCCCCCAGATGGATGAAAGAGAAATATATCTATCTATCTCTCTCCATTGTGTGACTCCGGCGCTTTGGGCACCCCCCCCCCCCCCCCACGGGGTGTAGCTTGCTCTGGTAACCTCCCTAAGGGCCGCAGCCCTTATGTATACAGGACAGAGAAGAGGCGGCACTCAGACTGGTAAATCAAAGCAAACGTGCATTTTGTGCAGTGACTGCACGAAATACAGGTTTGCTTTGATTTACCAGTCTCCGAGTGCCGCCTCTCCTCTGTCGTGTGTGTGTGTTAAGGTTGACCCCTGGCAGCATTGTCATGTACCTTTCAATCAGGGTGGCTGGGTGATGCCCCCAACTCTGCGTCTCAGCCCCGCAAACGCCCGTCGCTATCACATTGTGGTCGCATTTCTTTGGGGATGCGCCCGCAATGTGCAAGTCCGCGTAGGCAACTGCGCTAGCAAAAGGGTCTTAATGACCCCCCCCACCCAGGTCAGAATCAGTATGCTTGCTTAAGCAAAACACTGCTGTCAATTGTCATTTTACTATAATGAGTATATAGATTAATTGCATCTGACAAAATAGATCCTAAGGCGTGGTGGGGATTTTAGACTGCACGCAACAATGACTGGTCTTTTGTAAATGAATGATAAATATCATATGGAAAGCACTGCACAATATGGTGGAGCTACCAAAATAGTATACAGACTCTTCTTTTGGCTATGTTACCATTTTGTTAGTTGATTTTATGTAAAGTAATACACATTGTAAAAGCATTTTTCCAAGAAGAACCTTAAAATCAATGTGTTGGACATATATACTACCTTCGATATAATAAATGTTATAAATTATAGGATTGTATGAAAAATATACGTTATGGTAAGAACTTACCGTTGATAACGGTATTTCTCCTAAGTCCACAGTATCTATAGGATAACATTGAGATATGAAGCGACAGCGGATTTGCACAAATCGATCAAAGCTTTTCAGCTCCCAGCATAAAACGGGCCAGTTCATATATTCCCGCCTCCTGGCTCAGGCCAATCAGTTGTATTCCAAAGCTCAAGGCAGGAGCATCATAGATAGCCTTAATCAGACGAGAACACACATACACACCCTACCGTACAAGAAGGAAGAGGTTAGTGAGTAAAAGGATCCTCAAATCAGGTGCGTCAGGGTGGGATCCCTGTAGATACTGTGGACTTAAGAGAAATACAGTTATCAACGGTAAGTTCTTACCATAATGTATGTTTCTCTGGCAGGGTCCACAGGTTACCCACATATTGGGATTTCCCAAAGCAATTTAGTGGTGGGGATGCTCCTGATTGGACAGGAGAATCCTTCGCCCGAATTCAGCGTCATAAGAGGCAAAGGTATCCATGGCATAAAGTCTAATGAATGTTAATGGGAGACCATGTGGCTGCCTTGCATATCTGTTCTGCTGAAGCACCACGCTGTGCTGCGGATGATGGACCTACCTTACGAGTAGAGTGAGCAGAGACATTAGCCGGAACAGGGAGATCAGCGTGAGAATATGCTTCTGAAATCATCATCCGAAGCCACCTTGCCAGTGTCTGCTTATCAGCAGACCATCCTCTCTTTTGAAATCCATACAGAATGAAGAGAGATCGTCTTTATGGCAGCACTGGTACGATCTACGTAGATCCTTAAGGCACAGACCACGTCCAGCAATGAAACTTCCGCAGAAAGGCCCGGTACCTGGAAAGCAGGGACTACAATTTCTTTGTTAAGGTGGAATTTAGACACCACTTTGGGAATATACCCAGATCTAGTTCTGAGAACTTTATCTGGATTAAAAATCCAGATATGGAGAACAATATGACAATGCCCCTAAATCTGACACTCTTCTAGCTGACGCCATGGCCAATAGAAAGAGAACTTTAGCTGTCAACCATTTAAGATCCACTTAATTAAGTGGTTCAAATGGAGCAACCTGAAGAACCTTTAGGACTAAATTTAAGTCCCAAGGCACTGTAGGAGGAACAAAAGGAGGTTGAAAGCGCAGCATTCCCTGGAAAAAAGTATGCACATCCTGTAAGTTGGGAATTTTGTTTTGGAACCATACAGTCAATGCTGACAGTTGCACTCTCAAGGAAGCCACCTTCAAACCTTTATCCATTCCTGCCTGAAGGAATGCTAAGACCCTGGAAACTCCAAAAGATTTAGGATCCATTTTCAGTTCACTGCACCAATGAATACAGGTTTGCCATATTCGGTGATAAATGCGAGCTGAGGAAGGTTTCCTTGCTCTGAGCATTGTTTGAATTACCTGTTGTGAGAATTCTCTTGACTTCAGGATAGAGGTTTCAAGAGACACGCCGTCATAGACAGTCGATCCAGATGTCTGTGATAACAAGGACCCTGCATCAGTAGATCTGGACGTTGAGGGAGCAGGAGTGGGGCATTCATTGACATTCTCTGCAGATCTGTGTACCAATGCCTTCTGGGCCAAGCCGGAGCTATTATCACAGCACCCTTTCCTTGCTTTATCTTTCTCACCACTCTGGGTAATAGGGTGATTGGAGGAAGCATATAAGCCAGATGAAAGTCCCATCTCACCAAACAGGGCATCCACAAAGATCGCTCTGGGATCCTTTGTTCTTGACCTGTATGCGAGAGCTTTGTTGTTCTGACGGGACGCCATGAGATCTATCTCTGGCAACCCCCACTTGTCTAATAGGGTCTGGAAGACCTCCGGGTGTAGAGCCCATTCGCTTGCCTGAATGGCGTGCTGAGAAAATCCGCTTCCCAGTTTAGGACTCCCGAAACGAACACTGTGGACAAGGCTGGATGATGAAGTTCTGCCCACTTTATGTGACTTACCTCCTTCATCGCTTTTCGGCTGCGAGTTCCCCCCTATGGTTGAGGTACGCTACTGCCGTCGCATTGTCTGAGCGGATCTGAACTGGTTTTCCCCGAAGAATGTTCTTTGCCTGAATCAGTGCCATGTATATGGCCCGAAGTTCCAATATATTTATTGGCAGGCAACCTTCTTCCTTGGTTCATTTCCCCTGGAAACACAACCTTCCTGACACTGCTCCAAAGCCCTGGAGACTGGCATCTGTTGCCAGAATTTCCCAATCTGATATACAAAAGGGTCTCCCCTTGTCCAGATAGGATGTCTGTAGCCACCAGGCTAATGACCTTCTTACTTCTATCGTAAGAACCATAGTCTGCGTTTTTTTCATCTGATGCAACCCATTCCATTTGGCAAGAATCAGATGCTGCAGAAGCCTCGAGTGGAAATCTGCATACTCCACCATGTTTAATGTTGACACCATCAATCCCATCACACGCATGGGTGAATGGATACCTTTTGACTGTGTAGTAAGTCCTGAATCCTTGACTGAACCTTGGATATCTCGTTCAGAGGTAAAATTACTCTCTGAAGACTTGAATCCAGTACAGCCCAGAAGTGAGTCATCCGCTGTGACATTACCAGAGACAATTTTGACCAATTTATGAGCCACCCGTGCCTTTGCAGACACGTTATTGTCTGTTGCAGAAGACATAGGAGCAATTCCTGCGATTGTGCCAGAATAAAAGATCTTCGAGGTATGGAAAAATTCTTATCACCCGGTGACGGATATATGCTGCCATTACCACCATAATCTTGGTAAATACTGTGGGGGCTGTGGCTAACCCGAAAGGTAGGGCCTGGAACTGAAAATGCTGTTGGAGGATAGCAAACCTGAGAAACCACAGATGGGACAGTGCTATAGGAACATGTAGGTAAGCATCCTGTATATCCAGGAATACCATATAATCCCCTGTCTCCATGGCCAAAAAGATGGAACGTAAAGTTTCCATATGAAACCAAGGTACCCAAATGTACTTGTTCAGCACTTTGAGATTGAGAATGGGCCGAAATTACCCATTCGGTTTCTGAACTAGAAACAGGTTGGAGTAAAAACCCTGTCCTCGTTGTGCAGGAAGAACTGGAATGACTACTCCTGACAGAAGCAATTTCTGAACTGCCTCTAGCAAAGCCCTGGCCTTAGTCTCTACCCGAGACGGGTTGGTACAAAAAAACCTTCGAGGAGGGTGCTTCTTGAAGACAAAAGCATAACCTATAGATACTGCTTTCTCTTGTAGACTGCTGCCAAATCTGTGCAAACTGATGAAGTCGGCCACCCACCCTGGGATACCCCAGGTGGAGGCCCGCACCATCAGGCTGATGGCTTATTATCTGTTTTACCAACTGGTCCTCTGGTAGCCCAATGCTATTTAGTCATACAGACTTGTTGTATTGGGACTGTCTGCCATGACTTTTTCCTTTAGCTTTTCCTTGAGACCGAAAGGACTGAAAAGACAGAACTTTAGGTTTGAAATTGTATGTGGAAGGAAACTTTACCTTCTTGGAGTCTGCTTCTGACTCCAAAATATCTGTCAATTATTTACCAAAAAGAATATCTCCAGAAAAAGGCAGAGATTCCAAAACCTTCTTTGATTCTGAATCAGCTTTCCACGTACGTAGCCAAACTGCTCTGCGAGCAGCTGTTGTTGAGGCTGATGCCCTGGGGGCAATAGTACCCATATCCAATGCGGCTTCTTCCAAAAACATTGCAGCCTGTTTTGTATGTGCTATATGGGATTTTTGCTCTGTAGATGCTATTGAAAAATCCCCCTCCAATGCATCAGCCCAGAGAGCCACTGCCTTTGCCATCCAAGCTGAAGCCATAGCTGGCCTTATGACTGCCCCAGACTGGGAAAAAATGTTTTTAAAAAAAACCATCCACTCTCCTATCCGTGACATCATTTAATGATGTTGAAGGCAAAGGAAATGTAGATTTTCGCACTAATCGAATCACGTGCGTATCTACTTTAGGAGCCACCTCCCTTTTTAAACAATCCCCAGCTGGAAGAGGATAATTGGAATTCCATTTCTTAGGAATTCTAAACTTATTGGTCGTAGCCCCTGCCTCCTTCATTATTTCCGCCAGCTGATCTGACCCTGGAAACTCAGTCTTAACTGTTTTGGTACATTTAAACACAGGTGCCTTGGTTTTTAACACAGGAGCTGCTGAAACCTCTAAGGAAAGAATGGCTTTCATTGCTTTAATTAACTAAGTTATATCCACTGTGCTGAGACCTTCCGAAGCAGAGTTTATTGAGCTTTCATCCTCCGATGAAACCTCATCTGAAACATGTGTAACCTGTGCGGATGAAGATTTACTTACCACTGGCTTATCAGCCTGTTTCTTTAGAGAAGTTGCTGCTAGAAGTGATAAACTGCAGGTGGGAAGCTGCATGTAAGGGTTAATCGTGTAACCTATCCCTGGGTACAGAAGTTGGAGGAATTAACTGTTCCGCTATACTATATCAACCTGCACCTGAATCTGCTTTGTATTTTTCAAGAGACCCTGGGAAAGCTAAAACAATTTGCAGACAAACCATCCTGAACCAGATCCTGAGAGGTTAACACAGCTTTGCAAGACAAACATGATATGTGTTGGTGTTGCTGTGAGTGTCTCTTCCTCACCTTTGCTACTCTTAGACATGATAAATAATCAACACTTCCACAGTGTACTACACAATTTGTGACTGTAATCACTTTAAGCTTTTTAAAGTGACCTACAATCTGACCCTACCCATGCACCAGCATTGAGGATTGGAATATCAAAAAAACCTGACAGAATATATAGTAAAGTCAGCAATCACACTAGCAGTCAGTCACATACATTAGTATAATAAGCAATATGAGCACATCAACTACAACTACATTTCAAGTATGTAGGAGAACATACTACTGAATCATGGTTAAACAGATACCGTATTCAGACGCATAGCGAAAGAAACAGTAATAGTATACAGACTCATATGCAATAGGCACTTATCTAAGTATTCGTACTCAAAAGGTAGATAGAGACTTAGTGCTGTACTACCCGTACTCAGTAGAGTGAGATACAGGGAGACTCACCTCGCTTCCAAGACCGATCAATACGTTAACGAACGCTGAGTGGATCCAGACGCTACTAGTGTACACTGCCGCTCCATGACCTATAGTGAACACAGACGCTCAGTGTACACAGAAACACCCATCACACAGCCACCTATGCTGCGACTGGGTCCCCTTCGTGTACAGCGTCCGAGACAGAAGCTGGACACAGTTCATAGCGCAAGACTTGGAGGAATCTGGTCATGAACTGGAGGGAGGGGCGACCAGGAGAGCGTCTGACTCCCCACTGCTGACATCAACCCTAGGGATCGCTGCCTCATACGCTTCCTGGAGCATCTGATCCCTAAGGCCTAGCGCTGGTGCACCCGAGGTGGCAGCAGCGTCAGTGTGTGTTTTGTAGTCTCCGCCCAAAACAGTGCGGCTGTGTCCGTATTTCCCTTCTAAGCGGAACCGATTCCTTATCTTCTCCTCGTGCTCCGGCCATGCCTGGTAACGTTTGCTGGACCTGCTAGTATATCAGACACAGACGCCCGTCGAAACAGCACTGTACTCGTAGGTAAGCGTTGTCGCAACCCGGTGGAGAGTTGCTGGAGAAACTCTTTCTAAGGTATGTATACAACACTTTTTAGAAAGATCACTGAAGAAAAAAATAGTAAGACTATAAAAATAAACTAAGAAAACTTAGGGCTGCTAAAATCCAGCAGCACTCTGACCATGGTCCGGCTCCTGCCGCACCAAACAAAAAAAACTGATTTGCCTGAGCCAGGAGGCGGGAATATAGGAACAGGCCCATTGTATGCTGGGAGGCCGAAAAGCTTTGACCGATTGGTGTAAATCCGCTGTCGCTTCATCATATCCCAATGTTATCCTGTGGATAACCTGTGGACCCTGCCGGAGAAATTATCAATTTTAAATAAAAATGGTTCAGTAAAAATGTCTAATTTAAAAGGCTAGTACATAAATAATTGCAATGTAGTGTAATTCTCTATCAAGTTGAATACATGAACTTCATTTCATATAAAAGGAACATTCGACCACACAATCTTTCCAAATCAGTATAGCAGACTACTGACATCACTACCTGCACTGTGAGACTTTATTCCTTCCACTACCTAACTACCCAAGTCCTCAGTCTTACATACTGTACACGTCAAGAACAGATCTATCCCGACCATGTGGAACACTGCACTCTGTTACACAATAATTAATGGAAGGTCACAGCGCCTATTCAAACTTGAGCATATGGTGGAAGACAACCAGAGGAGCAGAATGACTGTCAACCAATCAAAAATTCCACAACAGCTATCAGTGATTTAAACAATTAGATCAGGCATTCCCAACGAAGGTCCTCAAGGCACACTAATGCGCCCTACACACTGGGCGATAAAACTGAAAGATATAAAGATCTTGTTCATTAATGAACGAGATACCGTTCATATCTTTCAGTGTGGAGGCAGCAACGATGAACGATGCGCGGCCCGCGCTCGTTCATCGCTGCTGCCCCGTCACTTGTGCATGCAGGCCAATATGGACGATCTCGTCCATATTTGCCTGAACTGCTATGGAGCCGGGTGACGAGGGGAGTGAAGAAACTTCACTCTCCCTGCCGCCGGGTCGTCCGTCATCCGTGTTTGCAGTCGGGTAGCACGGCGGTGGATCGCAAGTGTGTAGGGCCCTTAACGGTGCAGGTTTTCGTGATATCCAGGCTTCAGCACTGGTGACTTAATTAGTAGTTCAGTTATTTTGATTTAACCATCTGTGCTGCAGCCTGGATATCACTAAAACCTGCACTGTTGGTGTGCCTTGAGGACCGTGGTTTGGAATGCCTGAATTAGATGTTATTTCTCTAGCATCCATAAAAGGGATATTGGGAGAAACTAGTACGATGGGGTATAGACGGGGTCCAAAGGAGCCAGTGCACTTTAAATTTCTTCAACTGGGTGTGCCGACTCCTCCCCTCTATGCCCCCTCCCACAGGCAGTTTAGAAAAAAGTGCCCTCAGGAGAGGATGCACATCTCTGCAGCTCCAGAGAGTTTTCTTCAATTTCATTTTGAACTTTTCTTTATTTCAGTATGCTGTGTGGGCAACAGCATAACTGCGCCGTGGGAGTTGGGAAGGGGAGGACGGTCACCGGCCTTAGGAGGTGCAGGACCACTTCCCTGCTGCAGGACTGAGGGGTTGTTGTTCAGCGGGGCACTGCACCTTGGCTGTCACAGCCGCAGCACGCCGTACAGCCCTAGCGCTGCCTGAAGTTGACATCGGTGGAGAGTACAAATCGGGGGACCCCACTAATGGCTGACCACGGGCGTGGCAGACGGGACCCTCCTGGGGGGGTCCCGCTAAGATCCCCCATGTAGAACTGGCACAAAAGGCTTGACTAGCACTTGTTGTGATGTTTTAAGCTATGAAGGAGACTTTGCCAGTATAAACTTTCATTATAGCTCCGGCGCCATTAGAGGGGGCGGAGCTATCTCAGAGCGGGACTTGAGGCGTTTTGGCGCCTTCCTCTGCTAACAGCAGCCATCTACAGCATACACAGCGCTTCCTGTCTCACAAGACACGCTGGAAAACCGGTATAGGGTGTAACAAAAGGGGAGAGCCACTTGTGTACACTATCCTGATGCCCTGTAGGACTTAAAATTGTTAGTGTTTACTGTATTATAGGGAGCGGACAGCCTCACTGGGGCTGTGCAGCTCAGGGTGTGCTGGTGTCCTCTCTACTCTGCGTCTCCTCTCATACACAGTAGGGCAGGCTCGCATTATAAACCGTGTGTGTGTCTGTATGTTATTGTGCTTACTGTGAAACATGGGTAAACACAAGCTGTGCAGTGTATGTCACAACAGATTCTCTCCATTATCTAATGATACGGTTTCCTGTGAACAAAGCAGTCAATCTTCACAAATCAGTGAAGGGGTTGGGGGATAAGGTCCAGAGACCCACTGGTTAGGGTCTATTAAGACTAGGTCGTCAGATATGTATTCCCAGCTCACTGCTAATGTGCAGAAGACTCGGCTACTGCAACAAGCTGTTGCAGATTTAGCTGCTAGGGCAGATGCACAGTCCCCCCTCTCTCATGCAGGTCCACAGAAGCGTGGTTTACCTGCTCTTTGGTCAGACTCAGATGATGATATTCAGGATCATGGTGATGACCTGGATCCCATTAGTGGGGATCCCGATTCTACTCAGGGTATTGAAACCCTCATTTTGGATATAAGGGATGTGTTAAAGCTCCCTCTAGAGGACACTGCATCACAGCAGTTGTTTTTCTTTGTACAAAACAAACCCAATGTCACTTTCCCTGATTCTCCAGAGTTAGATGACAAGGCCTGGAAAAAGCCAGACAAAAAAATTCCAAGTGTCCAACAAACTGTTTGCGCACGTTCCCATTCACTCCACAAGGTAGAAAATTTTGCGAGGAACCCCTTGGGGTGGATGTCTCAGTCTCTCGCCTGTCTAAAAAGGCGGTGCTGCCTGCCCTGGGCTCCTTTACTATGAAGGATCCTGGGGATCGGAAGATAGAACTACCTTAAAATCTATATACACTTCAGCCAGCCTTTCACAAAGACCGGTCATTGCGGGTTGCTGGATGACCCATGCAAATTTAGGGGGGCCTCTCAGGAGATATGCCCTTAGTTACTATGGTAACCCTCCTGAAGCACATTCAGGACACTACCCTCTGTGATTCCCTCAAGGAGATGGGGAACATTAACGCTCGGACATCTGCCATGGCAGGGCCTTGTGGTTGCGTCAGTGGATTGCGGACGCAGAATCCAAATGTAATGGGGAAGCCCTCACCTTTTCTGGGGTTGAACTGGATGCATGGATTTCCAAAGTTACTGCTGGGAAATCCACGTTTCTCCCCTCTGGGGACCCGCTGGCGAGACGCTCATATCCCAGACAGTCTGTCCAGTCCTTTCGGCCTCGCACTTTTTGATCGAAGGCCAGAGGTGCCTCCAATGCGGCTAGAGGCACAAGAGGTAAGTCCAGAAAACCTGCAAGTACCAGTCCTGCTTCCACTAAGGCCTCAGTATGAGGGTACCTGCCCATCCCGAGGGGACCTCGAGATGGGAGCCCGACTGCGTCACTTCAGCCACGTCTGGGAGACCTCCTGCCAGGATGCCTGGGTCAGGGAGCTCGTTTCTCAAGGCTACAAGCTGGAGTTCGACAGTACTCTCCTCTAACGATTTTTCAAATCAAGCTTACCAGCTTTGGAGGATATGCAAGTTACACTGCAACAGGTTATCCGAAAGTTGGTCCAGTCCCACGCCATTGTTCCAGTACCACTACCGCGGCAAACCTGTTTGTGGTACTGAAGCCGTACGGTTCAGTCAGACCCATTCTGAAATCCTTGAATCCTTAATTGAAGATTTTCAAGTTCAAAATAGAATCCCTGCAAGCAGTGATTGCGGGGCCTGGAAGAACAGGAATTTATGGTCTCCTTGGACGTCTATCTTCATATTCCGATTTGGCCTCCTCATCAGGCGTACCTGCGGTTTACCCTTCTGGACGATCACTTCCAATTCCAGGCACTGCCCTTCAGCCTGTCAACAGCCCCGAGGGTTTTCACGAAGGTGATGGCGGAGATGATGCTCCAACTCCGGGTCCAGGGGATCAATGTGGTCCCTTATCTGGACGATATTCTGATAAAGGCAAAATCCAGGGAGCTTTTGTTGCTCCATATCGACCGCACCCATCTGTCTACTGTCCGATCATGAGTGGATCCTCAACTTAAGAGAAGTCCCAACTGGAGCCAACTCAGAGGCTCCTGTTCCTGGGGATGTAGCTGAATACTGTGGCCCAGAAGGTGTTTCTACCAGAGGACAAGGCGAAAACACTTCAGGAGATGGTCCGCATGGTGCTCCGACCTACTCGGGTGTCAGTACATCTCTGCATAAGATTGTTGGGAAAGATGGTTGCCTCATACGAGGCAATCCAGTATGGGAGGTTTCATGCCAGAACTTTTCAGTTGGATCTCCTGAGCAAGTGGTCCAGATCGCATCTCCAGATGCACCAGATGATTCAGCTGTCACCTCAGGCCAGGATTTCCCTCCTGTGGTGGCTACAATCCTCCAATCTCCTGGAAGTCAGGAGTTTCAGTATTAAGGATTGGACCCTCCTCACGGCAGATGCGAATGTGAGAGGATGGGGAGCTGTCACCCAAGGGGTGCAGTTCCAGGGCAGGTGGTCAGCCCACGAAAGCCTCCTTCCAATCAACATTCTGAAACTTTGGGTGATCTACAATGCTCTACTTCAGGCCTCTCTACTCAAGGATCACACGATCCAGGTACGGTCGGACAATGGACGGTGGCATATATCAATCGACAAGGAGGGAGAAGAAGCAGAGCCTTCATGCGAGAGGTGTCAAAGATACTCCTCTCGGCAGAAAGAAATGCAAGAGCCATGTCGGCAATCTTCATTCCAGGTGTGAAACACGGGGAGGGGGCTTCCCGAGTTGTCAAGCTCTCCACCCGGGGGAGTGGGGTCTCCACCATCTGATGTTTCAGGAGATCATCGACCAGTGGGGTTGCAGACAAATAGACATGACGGCTTCTCGTCTCAACAAGAAACTTCCCTGGTACTGCTCGCGGACCAGGGACCCTCAGGCATGGTCAGTGGACGCACTGGCGTCGTCTTGGCCGTACCGGCTGTTCTACCCGTTTCCCAAGAGTGCTAAAGCGAATCAGGATTCAAAGTGTCCAGGCAATTCTAATTACCCCAGATTGTCTCAGAGGGCATGTTACGCAGATCTTCTGGACATGTCCATCCAAGCCTCTACCACTCAGAAGAGATCTTCTTCAACAAGGACCGTTTGTCTACCCAGACTTACGGCGACTTCGTTTGACAGCATAGAGGTTGAGCGGAACATCCTAGGTCGCAAGGGTCTTTCCAAGAAGGTTATTGCAACCATGGTTCAGGCCAGGAAACCTGTGACGTCAAAACACTATCAAATCTGGAAGAGATATGTCTCCTGGTGCGAGGAACGCACATATCCACCTGCAGAGTTCCACTTAGGACGTCTCTTACGTTTCCTGCAGGCTGGTGTGGATAAGGGCTTATGTCTGGCTTCCCTTAAGGTCCAGATTTCAGCTCTCTCAATTTTCTTCCAGCAGAAGTTGATAGAGTTGCCAGAAGTTCAGACCTTCTTGCAGAGAGTTCTCCACATACAACCTCCCTTTGTGCCGCCTACGGCACGCTGGGATTTGGATGTAGTGTTGACATTTTTATAGTCCTCCTGGTTTGAACATCTGATGACGGTAGAAGACAAGTACCTCATGTGGAAGACTGATGTTACTGGCACCGGCTTCTGCTCGACATGTTTCAGAATTGGGGGCCTTACTTGGTCTTTTTACGAGGACAGAGCAGAGCTCCGGACTAGACAGCAGTTCCTGCCGAAGGTCGTCTCCACGTTTCATCTGAATCAACCTATTGTGGTTCCCGTCCAGTTCTGACGCTTCTGCTCCTCCAGAGGCATTGGATGCTGTGCGTGCCTTGAAGATATATGTCAAGCGTACAGCTCGGGTCACAAAGACTGATTCTGTGTTCTGCTTTATGATGCGCAGAAGAAGGGTTGCCCTGCTTCAAAGCAGTCCATTGCTCGTTGGATTAGGCTTACTATCCAACAGGCCTATGTGTCGGCAGCCTTACCTGTTCCTAAGTCTCTGAAGGCCCACTCTACTGGATCAGTGGGCTCTTCCTGGGCGGCTGACCGTGGAGTCTCGGCCTTGCAACTATGCCGAGCTGCTTCCTGGTCAGGCAAGAACACTTTTGTGAAGTTCTACAAATTTGATACCCTGGCCAAAGAGGATACCCAGTTTGGGCAGGCGGTGCTGCAGTAGTCTCCGCGCGTTCCCATCCGTTCCGGAGGCTTTGGGACGTCCCCATCGTACTAGTTTCCCCCAATTTCCCTTATGGATGCTAGAGAAATTGGGGGAAACTAGTACGATAGGGTATAGACGGGGTCCAAAAGAGCCAGTCCACTTTAAATTTCTTCAACTGGGTCTGCTGGCTCCTCCCCTCAATGCCCCCTCCCACAGGCAGTTATAGGTAAAAACATGCCCGAAGGAGAGGACATGTATGAGAGAATGAACAAGATAACAGAAAGGGTGGTGAGATTTACACACCAGCAACATACAACAACCAGCAACGGCTGGTTAACAACAACAGCTGAACAGGTAACTATAGAACAAGAACCTGCAGAAAAATCCACGCACTGAGGCTGGCGTATTGGAGCCGATTGGTTGGTGCCTCTATCACCTTGCACATATCACTGGTTTATCACTTCCTTATGCCTTCTCCAGGTTAATACATCTGCCTCACTATCCCTTATGGACTACGAGAAAAGGATTTACCGGTAGGTATTAAAATCCAATTTCGTACCTGCTCCATGCATTAACCTTTTCTGATTTTGTAGTATTTATCATTGCTACTCTTAACATTTCCTACTTAACGTCAGCATCATTAACATACAATGGAGGTGGAGGGCACCAAGGTAGATTATGGTGATATACAAAAAATTATAGTGTCTGTACTAGTGTTTTGAGGGAATGACAAAAATTAAATTATAAAGTATAAACGTTCCCTTTTATTCCAAAACTATTACCTAACAAAGAGAAAAAAAAAAATGCAAAGACAAACTTACCAAAACTCTAATATCAAATCTCTGTTCTTGAGGTAGGTACTTTGGAACTAGAAGAACACAGTTCAGTGCAGTGTTAATCAGATTGTCCTGTTCACCAGTCTTTGTACTGCCCCACTCTGTTTAACAAGATAAAATTACAATGTATTTTATATATAGCAGTGGCAGGCTAAAAAAATAAATAAATAAAGATTAGTGATTGAATGATTTTATGGCCCTACAATCTTTGAACTATGATAAAATCACTCAATTTGTATCTGTCTATACAGGTTGAGTATCCCATATCCAAATATTCCGAAATACGGAATATTCCGAATTACGGATTTTTTTTTAGTGAGAGTGAGATAGTGAAACCTTTTGTTTTCTGATGGCTCAATGTCCACAAACTTTGTTTAATACACAAAGTTATTAAAAATATTGTATTAAATGACCTTCATGCTGTGTGTACAAGGTGTATATGAAACATAAATGAATTGTGTGAATGTTCACACACTTTGTTTAATGCACAAATTATTAAAAATATTGGCTAAAATGACCTTCCGGCTATGTGTATAAGGTGTATATGAAACAAATGCATTCTGTGCTTATACTTGGGTCCCGTTGCCATGATAACTCATTATGGTATGCAATTATTCCAAAATACGGAAAAATCAGATATCCAAAATTCTTCCGGTCCCAAGCATTTTGGATAAGGGATACTCAACCTGTATTACCAAACGTCAGTGGCTAGGAAGAGTAACAAACCCAAACATAAAGGTGTAACACCGCCATGACTAGCAATCGCCTAAGCATAAGCGTTCACATTATAATAAAGTTCACACTCAACAGTGACTTTAGGGAGCTGCTATCCCATATTCAAGTCACTGTAGTCAACAGTTGCTCCAAGTGAAAGGCGGTCTATGAGGTATAGGGGTATATTCAATAGACCGGTCTGTGAGGTATAGGGGTATATTCAAATTGACGTCGAAAGCTGCCGTCTGTCGAAAAGACGGCAGTTTGACTTTTTTTTTTACGTCGGAAGGAGTTCCAACCTATTCAATATTATCGACAAGTTGATGTATTCGACTTGTCGAAAATCACGTGGATCAGCGGAATAGCTGCCGATCCACGTGCTTGTGTCGAAAACGGGGCTTTGGCCCCCTTTTCGACCATCTTAGTCCGACATGAAAAAAATGTCGGACTGAGATGTGGGACCCAGAGGAGGAGAGGAGGGGGGGGACAGCCACGGGCATACAGGGGAGATCAGCGCTACAGCACAGCGCTGCAGCAGGATGTCTCAGCCGCGCCGCTCACAGCAGTTTCCACCCGGCTCCAGCAAGTGAGGTCACGCTTGCTGGAGCCGGGTGGACACTGCCGTGAGGTCGGGCGGCTGTGTGACATCCTCCTGCAGCGCTGATCTCCTCCGTCTGCCTGCGGCTGTCCCCGCTGGTCCCCCCCCCCCTCTCCTCCTCTGGGTCCCTCATCTCAATTCGACTTCAAAAAGTCGAATTGAGAGGAGATTGAATAGGGGTTGTCGGATCCATTCCGACAGATGCATGTCGGAATGGATCCAACCATAATTGTATATACCCCATAGCATATATTAATGATCATGCACGATAGCTGCCTACAGGGGGAGTGTAAATTCGCCGTGCAAGTGTGCGATCCTATGTGTGCACCGAGCTGCTAAAATCCACTGTGTGCAGTCTCTGCGCAGCCCAGGACTTACTCCTACAGTGCAATCAGAACAGGCTGATCGGGGCCGGAGCGAACTCCAGACACACTCCCTGAAAACGCTTGGGCACGCCTGTGTATTTCCAGACACTCCCAATGAAAGGTCAGTTAACACCCACAAACAGCTTCCGCCTGTCAATCACCTTGCGAACGCCAGCGCGATCAGATTTTTCGCACCATAACGTCGCTGACAGTCTATGCCCTTTGTTCCTGTCCGAAGCGCGTGCGCATTGCGGTGTATATGCATGCACAGTTAGTACCTGTTCACCCGCTGTGCGAAAACACACAACAGCGATCAGGTTTGAATCACCCCCACAGTGCTTAACTTAGGGCCTATTTCAGATTTGTATGCAAACCCGATGGTTTCCACACAAATCCAATGGAGTTGAGTCTGCGAAGATGCAAGACTCATTCTGCGATGTGCAGAATGGGAGAATGGGTCTTTTACGCTATCACTCACAGCCCCACCATTCGCATGACTGATAAGCTCCAGTGTTTGGGGGACGCAACACAGCACCATTGTTAAAACGAGGCATGTTGCCCCAGCTTTAAAGGTGTGATGAGTCTGGGGTGTGCGTCATTCCAAGTAAGTAACAGTTCACACAATCTTACTACTGCCTAAAAACAATGCGATCGATGATGCAGCACTCAGACCTCAAAATGCATTCAGGAGGTGTCCATCTCCTACAGAAGCCTCCTAAATGCATTTGAAACTTAATCGCAATTCCTTTAAAATCAATTAGGCCCTTAAGTCAATTCAGCAGAAACCTATCATGTACTTAAGATGGGTAGGATATCTTCACCAGAAACATGGAAAAGGCAACCATCATTCGGGATGGTGTACTGTTGGGCGATACGACCCTCCGTAACATACTCCCTTCTATGTATAAATGAGACCATTTTGAGAGTATTATATTCAGCCCTCTTCTAAACTAAAGCTTTTGCTTTTTATGGGTGTCCACATACACCTATCCTCAAATCAAGCAAAACGAGGCTATTCGGCATGATTTCAGGATAGGTGAATGTGGACACGGACTTTGCCATTTCATGTAACTTTTTTATGTGTGTGTTCATGTCCTACTTAATACCAATTCCTTTGTGACAGAAGTACTAATTATAAGTACATTCTACACTAACAGCAAATTAGGACACAAAATTCTGGAAAAATTTGGGTAAAAAGGCAAAAGACAGGGGCCCAATACAAGTGACCTGTGGGATGTCTCACGTAATTATGCTTAATCCATGAAATGGTATCAATTATTTTGTAATAAAACTAGAAACCCTAAAATACGGATTACATACGTAATCCCGTCGGGCAAGATGCCGGCTGTCAGTATCGGACATCCAGCAGAATGCTGCAGCAGGGCAAGCGGTACAAGACCCCTTGCGGGCTCGCTGTGCTCGCCACGCTGCATGCTCGGTGGCGAGCGCAGAGCGGAAGTATCTCCTGTGCGCTGGTATTACGGCTGGCAGCACTGCCGGCGTCAGCATCCTGACCGCCGAGATCCCAGCAGCCGGTAAATTGAATGGATAAAGTATACTTTACACTAAAAGCGAACTTCTTTTCGAGTGCAAAAATAAGTAAAAAATACAGGTGTCTTGCGCCATCTGGCGCTAAAAGAATAGATATACGAGGACACATATGTGAAAGCCAATAGCCCTTTCTTACTGTTCTAGAGCAATTAATAGTGGAGAAGACACAACCAGTAAAACTACCTTTCCTCGTATAGGTGGTATGCGAACGCCGTAAAACACAATCCATATCTCCTAACAACATTAGCTATATCAGAAAAAAAAAAAAATTATACTTAAAATAAGATTTTACTTACCGATAAATCTATTTCTCGTAGTCCGTAGTGGATGCTGGGGACTCCGTCAGGACCATGGGGAATAGCGGCTCCGCAGGAGACAGGGCACAAAAGTAAAAGCTTTAGGATCAGGTGGTGTGCACTGGCCCCTCCCCCTATGACCCTCCTCCAAGCCTCAGTTAGGATACTGTGCCCGGACGAGCGTACACAATAAGGAAGGATTTTGAATCCCGGGTAAGACTCATACCAGCCACACCAATCACACTGTACAACCTGTGATCTGAACCCAGTTAACAGCATGATAACAGCGGAGCCTCTGAAAAGATGGCTCACAACAATAATAACCCGATTTTTGTAACAATAACTATGTACAAGTATTGCAGACAATCCGCACTTGGGATGGGCGCCCAGCATCCACTACGGACTACGAGAAATAGATTTATCGGTAAGTAAAATCTTATTTTCTCTGACGTCCTAGTGGATGCTGGGGACTCCGTCAGGACCATGGGGATTATACCAAAGCTCCCAAACGGGCGGGAGAGTGCGGATGACTCTGCAGCACTGAATGAGAGAACTCCAGGTCCTCTTTAGCCAGGGTATCAAATTTGTAGAATTTTACAAACGTGTTCTCCCCCGACCACGTAGCTGCTCGGCAGAGTTGTAATGCCGAGACCCCTCGGGCAGCCGCCCAGGATGAGCCCACCTTCCTTGTGGAATGGGCCTTGACAGATTTAGGCTGTGGCAGGCCTGCCACAGAATGTGCAAGTTGAAATGTGCTACAAATCCAACGAGCAATCGTCTGCTTAGAAGCAAGAGCACCCAGTTTGTTGGGTGCATACAGGATAACAGCGAGTCAGTTTTCCTGACTCCAGCCGTCCTGGAAACCTATATTTTCAGGGCCCTGACAACATCTAGCAACTTGGAGTCCTCCAAGTCCCTAGTAGCCGCAGGTACCACAATAAGCTGGTTCAGGTGAAACGCTGACACCACCTTAGGAAGAAACTGGGGACGAGTCCGCAGCTCTGCCCTGTCCGAATGGACAATCAGATATGGCTTTTGTGAGACAAAGCCGCCAATTCTGACACTCGCCTGGCCGAGGCCAGGGCCAACAGCATGGTCACTTTTCATGTGAGATATTTCAAATCCACAGATTTGAGCGGTTTAAAATGTGATTTGAGGAATCCCAGAACTACGTTGAGATCCCACAGTGCCACTGGAGGCACAAAAAGGGGGTTGTATATGCAATACTCCCTTGACAAACTTCTGGACTTCAGGAACTGAAGCCAATTCTTTCTGGAAGAAAATTGACTGGGCCGAAATTTGAACCTTAATGGACCCCAATTTGAGGCCCATAGACACTCCTGTTTGCAGGAAATGCAGGAATCGACCGAGTTGAAATTTCTTCGTGGGGCCTTCCTGGCCTCACACCACGCAACATATTTTCGCCACATGTGGTGATAATGTTTTGCGGTCACCTCCTTCCTGGCTTTGACCAGGGTAGGAATGACCTCTTCCGGAATGCCTTTTTCCCTTAGGATCTGGCGTTCCACCGCCATGCCGTCAAACGCAGCCGCGGTAAGTCTTGGAACAGACCTGGTACTTGCTGAAGCAAGTCCCTTCTTAGCGGCAGAGGCCATGAGTCCTCTGTGAGCATTTCTTGAAGTTCCGGGTGCCACGTCCTTCTTGGCCAATCCGGAGCCACGAGTATAGTTCTTACTCCTCTACGTCTTATAATTCTCAGTACCTTGGTTATGAGAAACAGAGGAGGGAACACATACACCGACTGGTACACCCACGGTGTTACCAGAACGTCCACAGATATTGCTTGAGGGTCTCTTGACCTGGCGCAATACCTGTCCAGTTTTTTGTTCAGGCGGGACGCCATCATGTCCACCTTTGGTCTTTCCCAATGGTTCACAATCATGTGGAATACTTCCCGATGAAGTCCCCACTCTCCCGGGTGGAGGTCGTGCCTGCTGAGGAAGTCTGCTTCCCAGTTGTCCACTCCCGGAATGAACACTGCTGACAGTGCTATCACATGATTTTTCGCCCAGCGAAGAATCCTTGCAGTTTCTGCCATTGCCCTCCTGCTTCTTGTGCCGCCCTGTCTGTTTACGTGGGCGACTGCCGTGATGTTGTCCCACTGGATCAATACCGGCTGACCTTGAAGCAGAGGTCTTGCTAAGCTTAGAACATTGTAAATTGCCCTTAGCTCCAGTATATTTATGTGGAGAGAAGTCTCCAGACTTGATCACACTCCCTGGAAATTTTTTCCCTGTGTGACTGCTCCCCAGCCTCTCAGGCTGGCATCCGTGGTCACCAGGACCCAGTCCTGAATGCCGAATCTGCGGCCCTTTAGTAGATGAGCACTCTGCAGCCACCGCAGAAGAAACACCCTTGTCCTTGGAGACAGGGTTATCCGCTGATGCATCTGAAGATGCGATCCGGACCATTTTTCCAGCAGATCCCACTGAAAAGTTCTTGCGTGAAATCTACCGAATGGAATCGCTTCGTAAGAAGCCACCATTTTTCCCAGGACCCTTGTGCAATGATGCACTGACACTTTTCCTGGTTTCAGGAGGTTCCTGACTAGCTCGGATAACTCCCTGGCTTTCTTCTCCGGGAGAAATACCTTTTTCTGGACTGTGTCCAGAATCATCCCTAGGAACAGCAGACGTGTCGTCGGAAACAGCTGCGGTTTTGGAATATTTAGAATCCACCCGTGCTGTCGTAGAACTACTTGAGATAGTGCTACTCCGACCTCCAACTGTTCTCTGGACCTTGCCCCTATCAGGAGATCGTCCATTTTCTTTGAAGAAGAATCATCATTTCGGCCATTACCTTGGTAAGGACCCGGGGTGCCGTGGACAATCCAACCGGCAGCGTCTGAAACTGATAGTGACAGTTCTGTACCACGAACCTGAGGTACCCTTGGTGAGAAGGGCAAATTGGGACATGGAGGTAAGCATCCCTGATGTCCCGGGACACCATATAGTCCCCTTCTTCCTGGTTCGCTATCACTGCTCTGAGTGACTCCATCTTGATTTGAACCTTTGTATGTAAGTGTTCAACTATTTCAGATTTAGAATAGGTCTCACCGAGCCGTCTGGCTTCAGTACCACAATATAGTGTGGAATAATACCCCTTTCCTTGTTGTAGGAGGGGTACTTTGATTATCACCTGCTGGGAATACAGCTTGTGAATTGTTTCCACTACTGCCTCCCTGTCGGAGGGAGACGTTGGTAAAGCAGACTTCAGGAACCTGCGAGGGGGAGACGTCTCGAATTTCCAATCTGTACCCCTGGGATACTACTTGTAGGATCCAGGGGTCCACTTGCGAGTGAGCCCACTGCGTGCTGAAACTCTTGAGACGACCCCCCCCCCCCCCACCGCACCCGAGTCCGCTTGTACGGCCCCAGCGTCATGCTGAGGACTTGGCAGAAGCGGTGGAGGGCTTCTGTTTCTGGGAATGGGCTGCCTGCTGCAGTCTTCTTCCCTTTCCTCTATCCCATGGCAGATATGACTGGCCTTTTGCCCGCTTGCCCTTATGGAGACGAAAGGACTGAGGCTGAAAAGACGTTGTCTTTTTCTCCTTTATACGGCAATACTTCCATGTGCCGTTTGGAATCTGCATCACCTGACCACTGTCGTGTTCATAAACAACTTCTGGCAGATATGGACATCGCACTTACTCTTGATGCCAGAGTGCAAATATCCCTCTGTGCATCTCGCATATATAGAAATGCATCCTTTAAATGCTCTATAGTCAATAAAATACTGTCCCTGTCAAGGGTATCAATATTTTCAGTCCGGGAATCCGACCAAGCCACCCCAGCGCTGCACATCCAGGCTGAGGCGATCGCTGGTCGCAGTATAACACCAGTATGTGTGTATATACTTTTTAGGATATTTTCCAGCCTCCTATCAGCTGGCTCCTTGAGGGCGGCCCTATCTGGAGACGGTACCGCCACTTGTTTTGATAAGCGTGTGAGCGCCTTATCCACCCTAAGGGGTGTTTCCCAACGCGCCCTAACTTCTGGCGGGAAAGGGTATACCGCCTATAATTTTCTATCGGGGGAAACCCACGCATCATCACACACTTCATTTAATTTATCTGATTCAGGAAAAACTACAGGTAGTTTTTTCACACTCCACATAATACCCTTTTTTGTGGTACTTGTAGTATCAGAAATATGTAACACCTCCTTCATTGCCCTTAACAGGTAACGTGTGGCCCTAAAGGAAAATACGTTTGTTTCTTCACCGTCGACACTGGAGTCAGTGTCCGTGTCTGTGTCGACCGACTGAGGTAAAAGGACGTTTTAACGCCCCTGACGGTGTTTGAGACGCCTGGACAGGTACTAATTGGTTTGCCGGCCGTCTCATGTCGTCAACCGACCTTGCAGCGTGTTGACATTATCACGTAATTCCTTAAATAAGCCATCCATTCCGGTGTCGACTCCCTAGAGAGTGACATCACCATTACAGGCAATTGCTCCGCCTCCTCACCAACATCGTCCTCATACATGTCGACACACACGTACCGACACACAGCACACACACAGGGAATGCTCTGATAGAGGACAGGACCCCACTAGCCCTTTGGGGAGACAGAGGGAGAGTTTGCCAGCACACACCAAAAACGCTATAATTATACAGGGACAACCTTTATATAAGTGTTTTTCCCTTATAGCATTTTAATATATATATAGTCATATCGCCAAATAAGTGCCCCCCCCTCTCTGTTTTAACCCTGTTTCTGTAGTGCAGTGCAGGGGAGAGCCTGGGAGCCTTCCCACCAGCATTTCTGTGAGGGAAAATGGCGCTGTGTGCGGAGGAGAATAGGCCCCGCCCCCTTTTCGGTGGGCTTCTTCTCCCGTTTTTCTGAGACCTGGCAGGGGTTAAATACATCCATATAGCCCCCAGGGGCTATATGTGATGTATTTTTAGCCAGAATAAGGTACTATCATTGCTGCCCAGGGCGCCCCCCCCAGCGCCCTGCACCCTCAGTGACCGCTGCTATGAAGTGTGCTGACAACAATGGCGCACAGCTGCAGTGCTGTGCGCTACCTTATGAAGACTGAAAAGTCTTCTGCCGCCGGTTTCTGGACCTCTTCACTTTTCGGCATCTGCAAGGGGGTCGGCGGCGCGGCTCCGGGACGAACCCCAGGGTGAGACCTGTGTTCCGACTCCCTCTGGAGCTAATGGTGTCCAGTAGCCTAAGAAGCCAATCCATCCTGCACGCAGGTGAGTTCACTTCTCTCCCCTAAGTCCCTCGATGCAGTGAGCCTGTTGCCAGCAGGACTCACTGAAAATAAAAAACCTAACAAAACTTTTACTCTAAGCAGCTCTTTAGGAGAGCCACCTAGATTGCACCCTTCTCGGCCGGGCACAAAAATCTAACTGAGGCTTGGAGGAGGGTCATAGGGGGAGGGGCCAGTGCACACCACCTGATCCTAAAGCTTTTACTTTTGTGCCCTGTCTCCTGCGGAGCCGCTATTCCCCATGGTCCTGACGGAGTCCCCAGCATCCACTAGGACGTCAGAGAAAAAGAATGCTGTAAAATGCAACAAAAAAATAATAAATAACTTAGTGTAGTGTCTAAACAAATAAAAATAGATGCCAAGGAAATTGTTAATGAAAACTAATGCGCCCTACACATTAGGCGATGTGCCGCCGAGGTGGCCGACAGGCGACCCGGGGGCGGGGGGTAGTGACGGGGGGAGTGAAGTTTCTTCACTCCCCCTGTCACCCGGCTCCATAGACATGCAGGCAGAAATGGACGATCTCGTCCATATTGGCCTGCATGCACAGCCGACATGTCACCAGCGATGAACGAGCGCGGGGCCGCACATTGTTCATCGCTGGTGACTCCACACTGCACGATATGAACGTTATCTCGTTCATTAATGAACGAGATCGTTCATATCGTGCAGTAATATCGGCATGTGTGTAGGGCCTATAAGCAAACTAGTTCTAATATTACAAGCTTTGGAACCTTAAAGTAATAAATAGGTAACAATGTACTATTAAAATTCTGCATATTCAGAAAGCTTCCTAGAGATGTGTGACTCACCTAAGGCTACGCACACACAGGCATTAAAACACATCACATCGCATTAGTTACTAATCCAACTTAAGCGCATGAAGGCGGCTGTGAAAATAAGCTCTTCTACCAAATGACAGGATGTATTTGGGTTTTTACATGAATGCACCCCATAATAAACGCTTCTTGTTCTATGCCAGTGTGTCTGACCCACGTTAACACTTGAAAACTTGCATTTATCGCAAAAGGGTCTATTCTAATGAGATACTATATATAAAAAAAAATAAAAATAAAAAAAAACCTTCGTATAAGCATTTCCAAATGTATTTGGCTTGAACAAGATACACCATTGTTTTGTTACAGATCCTTGTTTATAAAGAATAAATGCACCTTTGCAAATCACATGTGTAATAAAGTATGTTCAACAAACGTCAATGTGTATTGTAGCCTAATGGGCCCTACACAATAGGCGATAACACTGAAAGATATGAACGATCTTGCTCATTAATGAACGAGATACCGTTCATATCGTCTAGTGTGTAGGCACCAACTATGAACGATGCGCGGCCCCGTGCTCGTTCAACGTTGGTGCCGGGTCGCTTGTACATGCAGGCCAATATGGACAATCTCATCCATATTAGCATGCATTGCTATGGAGCCGGGTGATGGAAAAGTGAAGAAACTCCCCCCGTCACCAACTCTTCCCCCCCCCCCCCCCTCCCCCCCTACACACTCGACGAGCTGCCGGCCGTACCCGCCGTCGGGCAGCTCGCCGAGTGTGTAGGGCCCTTAAAGATTGTTGGGAAGAATCTGGGAAAAGTATTATCTATATTTGTATACAAGCATAAATGCAAGGAATCATTTCATAATATCAACTGCAGTGGGTTTCTTGTAAATCATATTTCAGATCTAGCCACGTATCTGACAATGTACTAGGAATATATACAAGGCTAATACCATTATCGTTGGTTAGGTTCAGCAGTACACCAATGATTGCCCTCATACAGTCCTCCACGGCTTTGCCTACGTTGCTTCCAGCATTGTGGTATGGGAGTGGTTTGTCGTGAGGAATGCAGATGCTATCTTCAGCTCGGTTATATTTCTGGATGAACTCCTCACAGTGTCTAAGAGCTCTGCTCAGAAATAAACACACGGCAAACAAAGTCAGTTACAATGTTGAGCAAAACCCCCAAAACACAGCCCTCTCTTTGCATAATACTGAAATGAATAATATACATTTGCTTAAAAACAAGTGTAAACGTACAGACATTATCACTACCATCAAAAAGGACTGTTGGACTTACTTTGCGGATGCCACTATAAGTTGGGAATCTTTGTATGCAATTAAGTAACTCTGGTTTTCTGGATTGTGCACTGTAACCTGGAAACAAACATTTACTGTTACATATTTACTTTCTTTTTTTTTTTCTTTTCTTTACTGTTAATGTAAACATACGTAATCCTATATTGAGGGTATTAAAATAGTGAAGAGGGCTGTAAAGTGTTGCTGCTCACCAGCACCTTGTGACCAACAACATCACTGAAATGTTCCCTTGCACCCCATAGAGGTGCACAGGTAGATCTGCAATACAGGTTGAGTATCCCATATCCAAATATTCCGAAATACGGAATATTCCGAAATACGGACTTTTTTGAGTGAGATAGTGAAACCTTTGTTTTCTGATGGCTCAATGTACACAAACTTTGTTTAATACACAAAGTTATTTAAAATATTGTATTAAATGACCTTCAGGCTGTGTGTATAAGGTGTATATGAAACATAAATGAATTGTGTGAATGTAGACACACTTTGTTTAATGCACAAAGTTATTAAAAATATTGGCTAAAAGTACCTTCAGGCTGTGTGTGTATAAGGTGTATATGAAATACAAAAGCATTCTGTGCTTAGATTTAGGTCCCATCACCATGATATCTCATTATAGTATGCAATTATTCCAAAATACGGAAAAAATCCCATATCCAAAATACCTCTGGTCCCAAGCATTTTGGATAAGGGATACTCAACCTGTATTTAGTTACCATAATAAAAACTGAATAATGCCCTTGTATCACTTCATAGATTGCCAAAGGAACCACAAAAGGACGCACTAGAAAACAAATATTAAACTAGTTAGTTCGCCTTTGTACAACCCTGGATATGTAGCAACTCCCCATTGCCCTTTTGAATTGCAAATGATGAGCAGCATGGACAGAATTCAATACATAGTGGCCAAACATGACTATATCTGGCCAATCTAACCTTACCAGGGCATGAAGATAACCGCATTTATAGATCAATAGTGAATGTCCAACCAAGTTTATAAACCTACTCTCGAATGACCAAATACAATTCTATAGGAATCATTAAACACTGTGCTCTTTTGGACTCTACAAGACAGGCAATATCAATACATAAGCCAGTACTGCAGTGTGTATGGCCAACAAAATGTAGATGGTAAATAGTGCACATGAAATTGTCTGCAAAAGTTCAAAAGTCTTGTTAAATGTGAAGTGTTATGGGGGCGTGGCCACGGCGGCGAGCGAGTAGGCAGCAAGTCAAGGGAGCTCCCTGGATAATTGATCCTGTACCTATCCTGGGGCCCCTTCTGAGGCTCATACTCGGCCTGGACCTGTGTGCCGTTTGCGGGGAGGCAGCGGGCGTTACCTGTGGACCCTTGCCAGAGCTTCCAGCCTGCGCCAGCAGCCGCCCGACTCTTGGGCCTAGGCCGCCAGTGGATCCCCGGGCTCAATTTCTGCTGCACTGCCGCGGACCCGCGGCGACCGCCGAATACAGACTTCCCCAGCGCCTGGGGTGAACGGCGCCCCTCACCTGCGCTCACTGGACACCCTCCCCGGTCACTTCTGCCCCTCTGGAGCCTGGAACTGAGCTCCTTGTGCAGGGAAGGGAGAGGCTGTAAAATCCGGCGGCCATCTTGGCTGCAGTCTGCAGCATATATCCTGCTTGTGTGGCTCTGTGCATTCGTGGGGACTGCAGGGCTGAAAGATTTGCTCTGGGCACAGACTGCCCTGTCTTCTGCTGAACACTACATATTATATATTAATACATCGCCCCAGGTCCCTCTGGCCGCCCCCCTTTTGCTGTATTTTCCTGTTAGATGCCCTGGAGTGCTGCTGACATTGTACCTCCTCCCTACTGCTGTGCCTCCTGACACTGAATACTGGGGACTTTGAGTGCTGCTTGAGCCTTTTCACCATGGTGAGGGGTGGTCAGAGTGCGGCGGCAGCTAAATTGGAGAAGTTTGCCCGCCAACCTGCTGCTCAGCCGACTCCCTCGGCTGGGGGCGACTCAGGTGCGGACGTGCAGCCACCTCCTCCTTCCATTCAGCAGGTCATGGAGGCCATAGCGGCCAGCGAACAGCGCCTGTCGGACAAAATGGAGAGGGTGCAGTGCGACCTATCATTACTGCGTCAGGACGTTCAGCAGGTCCTGGAGAGAGAGTGGGCGAAACAGACGCGGTTCTCTAATTTGGAGGACCTCAGCGGCCCCCTCCAACGGTCTGTATCTGCGGTTACACAGCAAGTCTCTACACTACAAACTAAACTCCTGGATATGGAGGGACGACTTCGCAGAAACAACGTGAGATTTGTAGGCCTGCCTGAAAAGGAGGAGGGGGCACATCCTGAGGACTTCCTGGAATCTTGGTTGAAAGAAGCATATGGCGCTGAATCCTTTACACCCCAGTTTGTGGTGGAGCGGGCACATCGGGTACCGTTCCGGCCTCTACTCCCAGGCGCCACGCCCGAACATTTATAGCCAAGTTTCTACATTATAAAGACCGGGACTCTGTTTTACGCCTGGGCCGCACGAAGGGCCCCCTGATCCGAAATGGTGTCCGGGTGTCAGCATTTCCGGATTTTGTAGCAGATGTCCAAAAAGACCGGGCCCAGTTTCTGCCTGTCAAGCGGCGACTTCGCGACCTGAATCTCCCCTATTCGATGCTGTTCCCCTCCAGGCTGCGTGTGGTGGCAGATGGGGAAACTAAGTTCTTCAGCTCTCCGAGGGAGGCAGCGGCCTGGCTGGACAGATATGCTCTGGGCACCTAAAGGAGGAGTTTGGCCTCCCAAACTCTTACTTTTATAAATATCTGCAGCTCCGGCATGCCTTACAATCACAGTTCGGGGATTCTCCCCCGGTGCTCCTCCCCTTCCCCATTAAGACCTTTTTATGTTCACTGGGTTGGGTCAAGGTGATCTCCTTCACTTACTCGTACCTTCTTACAACAATTCATGCAGACCTGCTCTCGAACCTTCAGGAGCATGATTTGGGCCCTATAGATGTGGAGGAATGGGAGGTTGCACTGGGGAACCCGAGCCAGGTTACCAAATCACTACGCTTCCAACAAATTTAACGCTTTATATTACATAGATCATATATGACACCGAACAGGTTGGCTAGATTCGGGGCTGGTGGTGCTGCCACTTGTCCTAAATGCGGGACTGCTGGCGGATCATTCTGGCCCCTTGTGTGGGAGTGTCCGTCCTTGCAGGTGTTTTGGGCTGGGGTCGGGTCGATTCTGGAACATACGGGGATACTGAGAGGTATGCTGACTCCGGGATTCTGCATTTTGGGGATGGGAGGACCTGATTCTGGGCCTCGGTGGGAGGGGGCTTGTATGCTCGTAGCATTTGCGCCCTTGCCAAGGTGTGCATTGCGGACATGGATGGCCCCACATTCTCCTACGATGTCTGCATTTAAAGCCCTGGTGAATGACACCGTATTGAAGGATCGGTATATATACACATGAAAAACAATGCTCTCTCTAAACATGAAAAAATATGGTCCTTCTGGATTAACTCTATATACTCCTCCCCTGCCCTTAGGCTTTGACACGTATTGTGCCTTTATGATGACCTGGTTATCTGGGACTTGTGTAAACAAGCTGGGCCCCTCTCCCGTATTTTACATTACGTGGATATTGTACCTCACCTCGCACAACTATGAGAATTTAGGCTGGATGGTTTTGATTTGATTTATTTTGTTTATGTTTTGTTTATTTTTATTTTTTGCTGTATTATTATTATTTTAGGTATTTTTGGAGTAAAGTAGGCTGGCCTCATAGTTGGGGGGTTTATTGAGTTGGTTTGGGGAGAAATTTGAAAATGTTCCGCGAGGGTTTTGACATTCAATTACAGACTTCAGAAAAATTGTTTTTGTGGGTTGACATTAAGTGGCCTTATGTCTGCCGGTCATGCTTAACTTCTGTGTATATGGTTTGGTGGGGCTATATAATTGTATATGTTGTATAACTTCACCTGGATTTCCCGGTGTGCACTGAAATGTCTATTACTTCCATTCTTGTTGAATAAAAATACTCTATTCAAAAAAAAAAATGTGAAGTGTTATCACATTTTCTAAAAAAAAAAATCCTAAAAAATAAGAATTTACTTACCGATAATTCTATTTCTCGGAGTCCGTAGTGGATGCTGGGGTTCCTGAAAGGACCATGGGGAATAGCGGCTCCGCAGGAGACAGGGCACAAAAGTAAAGCTTTTACAGGTCAGGTGGTGTGTACTGGCTCCTCCCCCTATGACCCTCCTCCAGACTCCAGTTAGGTACTGTGCCCGGACGAGCGTACACAATAAGGGAGGATTTTGAATTCCGGGTAAGACTCATACCAGCCACACCAATCACACCGTACAACTTGTGATCTAAACCCAGTTAACAGTATGATAACAGAGGAGCCTCTGAAAGATGGCTTCCTAAACAATAACCCGAATTAGTTAACAATAACTATGTACAAGTATTGCAGATAATCCGCACTTGGGATGGGCGCCCAGCATCCACTACGGACTCCGAGAAATAGAATTATCGGTAAGTAAATTCTTATTTTCTCTATCGTCCTAAGTGGATGCTGGGGTTCCTGAAAGGACCATGGGGATTATACCAAAGCTCCCAAACGGGCGGGAGAGTGCGGATGACTCTGCAGCACCGAATGAGAGAACTCCAGGTCCTCCTTTGCCAGGGTATCAAATTTGTAAAAATTTACAAACGTGTTCTCCCCTGACCACGTAGCTGCTCGGCAGAGTTGTAATGCCGAGACCCCTCGGGCAGCCGCCCAAGATCAGCCCACCTTCCTTGCGGAATGGGCCTTAACAGATTTAGGCTGTGGCAGGCCTGCCACAGAATGTACAAGTTGAATTTTGTTACAAATCCAACGAGCAATCGACTGCTTAGAAGCAGGTGCACCCAACTTGTTGGGTGCATACAGTATAAACAGCGAGTCAGATTTTCTGACTCCAGCCGTCCTTTAAATGTATATTTTTAAGGCTCTGACAACGTCCAACAACTTGGAGTCCTTCAAGTCGTCTGTAGCCGCAGGCACTACAATAGGCTGGTTCAGGTGAAACGCTGATACCACCTTAGGGAGAAAATGCGGACGCGTCCGCAGCTCTGCCCTATGTCGAATGGAAAATTAAATAAGGGCTTTTATAAAACAAAGCCGCCAGTTCAGATACTCTCCCGGCCGAAGCCAGGGCCAGTAACATAGTCACTTTCCATGTGAGATATTTCAAATCCACATTCTTTAGTGGTTCAAACCAATTGGATTTGAGGAAATCTAAAACTACATTTAGATCCCACGGTGCCACCTTAGGCACCACAGGAGGCTGTATATGCAGTACTCCTTTGATAAAAATCTGGACCTCAGGGACTGAGGCCAATTCTTTTTGGAAGAATATTGATAGGGCCGAAATTTGAACCTTAATAGATCCCAATTTGAGACCCATAGACAATCCTGATTGCAGGAAATGTAGGAAAACGACCCAGTTGAAATTCCTCCATCGGAGCACTCCGCTGCTCGCACCACGCAACACATTTTCGCCAAATACGGCGATAATGCTTCGCGGTGACTTCCTTCCTTGCCTTTATCAAGGTAGGAATGACTTCTTCTGGAATGCCTTTTCCTTTTAGGATCTGGCATTCAAACGCCATGCCGTCAAACGCAGCCGCGGTAATTCTTGAAAAAGACAAGTACCCTGCTGAAGCAGGTCCCTTCTCAGAAGTAGAGGCCACGGATCGTCCGTGACCATCTCTTGAAGTTCCGGGTACCAAGTCCTTCTTGGCCAATCCGGAGCCACTAGTCTTACTCCTCTTTGCCGTATAATCCTCAATACCTTTGGTATGAGAGGCAGAGGAGGAAACACATATACCGACTGGTACACCCAAGGTGTTACCAGCGCGTCCACAGCTATTGCCTGCGGATCTCTTGACCTGGCGCAATACCTGTCCAGTGTTTTGTTGAGGCGAGACGCCATCATGTCCACCATTGGTTTTACCCAACGGTTTAATAGCATGTGGAAAACTTCTGGATGAAGTCCCCACTCTCCCGGGTGAAGGTCGTGTCTGCTGAGGAAGTCTGCTTCCCAGTTGTCCACGCCCGGGATGAATACTGCTGACAGTGCTATCACGTGATTCTCCGCCCAGCGAAGGATCCTGGCAGCTTCTGCCATTGCCCTCCTGCTTCTTGTGCCGCCCTGTCTGTTTACATGGGCGACTGCCGTGATGTTGTCCGACTGGATCAACACCGGTCTTCCTTGAAGCAGAGGTTCCGCCTGGCTTAGAGCATTGTAGATTGCTCTTAGTTCCAGAATGCTTATGTGAAGAGACTTTTTCAGGCTCGACCACACTCCCTGGAAATTTCTTCCCTGTGTGACTGCTCCCCAGCCTCTCAGGCTGGCCTCCGTGGTCACCAGGATCCAATCCTGCATGCCGAATCTGCGGCCCTCCAATAGATGAGCCTCCTGCAACCACCACAGAAGGGATACCCTTGTCCTCGGCGACAGGGTTATCCGCAGGTGCATCTGAAGATGCGACCCTGACCATTTGTCCAACAGATCCCTTTGCATGGAATCTGCCGAAAGGGATTGCTTCGTAAGAAGCTACCATTTTTTCCCAGGACTCTTGTGCATTGATGTACAGACACCTTTCCTGGTTTTAGGAGGTTCCTGACCAGGTCAGATAACTCCTTGGCTTTTTCTTCGGGAAGAAAAACCTTTTTCTGAACTGTGTCCAGAATCATCCCCAGGAACAGCAGACGAGTTGTCGGCATTAATTGGGATTTTGGAATATTCAGAATCCATCCGTGCTGCTTTAGCACCTCTTGATGCTAAACCCATCTCTAGCTGTTCTCTGGACCTTGCCCTTATTAGGAGATCGTCCAAGTATGGGATAATTAATACGCCTTTTCTTCGAAGAAGAAATATTATCTCGGCCATTACCTTTGTAAAGACCCGAGGTGCCGTGGACAAACCAAACGGCAGCGTCTGAAACTGATAGTGACAGTTTTGTACAACGAACCTGAGGTACCCCTGGTGTGAGGGGTAATTGGAACGTGGAGATACGCATCCTTGATGTCCAAGGATACCATAAAGTCCCCTTCTTCCAGGTTCGCTATCACTGCTCTGAGTGACTCCATCTTGAACTTGGACTTCTTTATGTACAGGTTCAAGGACTTCAGATTTAGAATAGGCCTTACCGAGCCATCCGGCTTCGGTACCACAAAAAGAGTGGAATAATACCCCTTCCCTTGTTGTAGAAGAGGTACCTTGACTATCACCTGCTGAGAATACAGCTTGTGAATGGCTTCCAAAACCGTCTCCCTTTCTGAGGGGGACGTTGGTAAAGCAGACTTCAGGAAACGGCGAGGTGGCTCTGTCTCTAATTTCAACCTGTACCCCTGAGATATTATCTGCAGGATCCAGGGATTTACCTGCGAGTGAGCCCACTGCGCGCTGTAATTCTTGAGACGACCGCCTACCGCCCCCGAGTCCGCTTGCGAAGCCCCAGCGTCATGCTGAGGCTTTTGTAGAAGCCGGGGAGGGCTTCTGTTCCTGGGAAGGAGCTGCCTGTTGCTGTCTCTTCCCTCGTCCTCTGCCTCGTGGCAGATATGAATAGCCCTTTGCTCTCTTATTTTTAAAGGAACGAAAGGGCTGCGTTGAAAGGTCGGTGCCTTTTTCAGTTGGGGAGTGACTTGAGGTAGAAAGGTGGATTTCCCGGCCGTAGCCGTGGCCACCAAATCCGATAGACCGACCCCAAATAACTCCTCTACGCATCGCCTGTCCACTGTCGTGTCCATAAAGCTCTTCTGGCCGAAATGGACATAGCACTTACCCGTGATGCCAGTGTGCAGATATCTCTCTGTGCATCACGCATATAAAGAAAAAACAATTTGGAACAGCGCTTAGCATTTAATAAAAACTTTTTTTATTTTATTGTCAATAAAATTAAATCAAATATAAAAAATAATAATAAATAATAAATGATAATATATATATGAAAATACAGGAATTATATAATTGTACAATTACCGGCCGGATTTCTTATACTATACAATCATTCCATAAAACAATTAATATGTATATAATACACAACTGTTGCACACAGCATGAATTTTAAAATAATTATATATTAAAGCACAGCAGGATAACTCCACTAATTGGAAAAACTTCTTACGATGACAGATATAACTTAGCAGGCGTCCCTGCGCTGTATAATGTCACTTATATTATCCGTTTGGTTTGAAGGAACAAAAATATATATATATGAGATAAATTATATCTTTAATTGCTGAATGATTCCAAGCCGTCCTAAAGCCGTAGATGACAACACAATGATTGGACAATTCTTGGATAATTTATCCTTCCTTTAAGAAGCAAAATGAAGCAACAGTCTCTATGTGAAGTATAAGGGAGTTCTGATGTGAAAATGTCCATGTATCAGCACGGCGGCATGATCAAGAACTATTGCGTGGATGTAACAATATGAAACTCCCCCTATCCCCAGGTGCCGCACCAACCTCTATATTGTGATGTTGTATGCCTCAGATGAAGGAGAATCCTCCTAATTCCCCCTTAGCACTGGGGTCCGGAAAACCGGGTACTGAGATGTGCGGTGTTTTAGAGGCAGTCGGCGTCTCCTGTAGTGAATGAATGAATGAGCCGGCCGGCTATAACTCACTTGTCATCACATACGCGTTTCTCCGCCTTCATGTATCCTCGGCGGCTTCCTCAGTGTGTATGGAGCCTCTCAGTTGTTACCCGGCTTATAAGCCGGGTCTGTCTCTCCGTCTTCCTGTTTCATTAATACACGTGTGCTGCATTGCGTGTCAGACCTCCTTATGATTCCGCATTCTGTGTCACAGATCCCAACATGGGATCCCGTCCAGAATCAAAGTTCTTATATAGGTCAATCAATTACTCTATCATTGTATTGCATAGTGATGTCGCATAACAATACAAAGATTATCCTTAATTAGTGGAGTTATCTGCATAATTATAATCCTCTATATATATGCATAATCAAACACATAATTTCAAGAATCAATTTATCAATTAAAATGTAACTTCTCCACATATCTCCACATATTCAATATTCCCATTATGCTTTGTACATCAACAATACATAGTTTTCATTAATTTAAATATCTAGAATTTCCTAATAATGTTGATCAATAATAAATATATATTTTAATTAGAATCCTCAATATCTAGAGCATATAACTAGTGCTATTCTTTTTAGAATAACTTATGCTTATGAATTATAGATTAAATTATAAACTTATAAAATTCAATATAACAAACACAATTAATTGTTGCCATATTGAATACTAAACACAGTAAACACACATCCTTTATACCTGACATCATGTGTTCCTCTTTTAATTAGGAACACTATACAGTATGTTGGAACTGATATAACATAGTTAACTAATGCATACTGATTTCCACTAAACCCCATTTAATTCAACAGTGTCATTTAATCCATTGGGCATCATTGTATCTAATTTAAAAATCCAATATGCTTCACGTCTACATAATGACCCATATCTATTACCCCCCCGTTTCGTTGTTGCGATTTGTTCTATGGCTACCATTGTGACACCTTCAAATTTACCTTTGCAACACCGAGTTATATGGTTAGATACTGGGTGTTGTATATTTTTTCTTATATTTCGTCTATGTTCCATGAAACGTACATGCATGGTTCGTGTAGTGCGACCTACATATTGTCTGCCACACATACACGTTAATAAATAAATAACATATGTAGATAAGCAATTAATGAATTCTTTTATTCGGAATTTTTCTTTGGTCATAAATGACTGGAATTCTGTACTTTTACGAGGAAGGTAGTTACACGATAAACATTCTGATTTACCACACCTATGAAATCCACTGGGTTTTTGTGGCAGCCAAGTTGTATCTATACTTTGAGCCTTTTTCCCTTCATAATGGCTAGTCACCAATTTTGATTTTAAATTGTCAGCCCGTCTAAAGATGACTGTGCCCCTGGGGTCTACATCTGTTTTTATTAATTCATCAGAAAGTAACATCTGTGTATTCCTTTTGATGATACGTCCAATTTGATGTGCACAGCAGTTATATTTTGTAGAGAAGAGACAACTTTTTTCTTTGTTCTTATTCTCCTCTTGATTTCTTACCTCTATGGTTCTAGGTTCTAATAATCTATCCCTATCCATTTTAGTCACATCCTTATAGGCTTTTTCTAACAATTCGCAGGGATAACCCTGTTCACGGAACGAATCCATCAATTTACTTGCCTGTGCCTGAAAAGTGGACAGTTCCGTACAATTTCTACGCAACCTTACAAGTTGACCCCTTGGGATATTTGTTTTCCAAGTGCGTTTATGTGCACTTTTGTAATTTAGATATCTATTCTGATCCACTGGTTTAATAAAAGTTTTAGTAACCAGTTTGTTACCCTCGGCGGACAGGTCTATATCCAAAAAATTTAAAGAAGTATTACTATACTTATATGTAAATTTTAGTCCAAATTCATTAATATTAAGTGTGTCTGTGAAATTAACAAGTGATTGTAAATCCCCTGCCCAAATAATAAATAAATCATCTATATAACGACCATAGTAAACCAGATCCGCGCCGAGCCCGCCACCCCACACATGGGCATCCTCAAAGACGCCCATATATAGGTTCGCAAAACTCGGCGCGAATCTGGCCCCCATGGCCGCACCTCGTGTCTGTAAATAAAAATGTGAATCAAAAACAAAATAATTGTGTGTCAAAATAAATGTGATGGAATCTAAAAGGAAGGCACGTAGAGAGTCCGAAATGTCACTTTGCTTTAGATAATGTTCAATGGCCAACACACCTCTATCATGAGGGATATTGGAATAAAGCGATTCTACATTTTGACACACAATTATTTTGTTTTTGATTCACATTTTTATTTACAGACACGAGGTGCGGCCATGGGGGCCAGATTCGCGCCGAGTTTTGCGAACCTATATATGGGCGTCTTTGAGGATGCCCATGTGTGGGGTGGCGGGCTCGGCGCGGATCTGGTTTACTATGGTCGTTATATAGATGATTTATTTATTATTTGGGCAGGGGATTTACAATCACTTGTTAATTTCACAGACACACTTAATATTAATGAATTTGGACTAAAATTTACATATAAGTATAGTAATACTTCTTTAAATTTTTTGGATATAGACCTGTCCGCCGAGGGTAACAAACTGGTTACTAAAACTTTTATTAAACCAGTGGATCAGAATAGATATCTAAATTACAAAAGTGCACATAAACGCACTTGGAAAACAAATATCCCAAGGGGTCAACTTGTAAGGTTGCGTAGAAATTGTACGGAACTGTCCACTTTTCAGGCACAGGCAAGTAAATTGATGGATTCGTTCCGTGAACAGGGTTATCCCTGCGAATTGTTAGAAAAAGCCTATAAGGATGTGACTAAAATGGATAGGGATAGATTATTAGAACCTAGAACCATAGAGGTAAGAAATCAAGAGGAGAATAAGAACAAAGAAAAAAGTTGTCTCTTCTCTACAAAATATAACTGCTGTGCACATCAAATTGGACGTATCATCAAAAGGAATACACAGATGTTACTTTCTGATGAATTAATAAAAACAGATGTAGACCCCAGGGGCACAGTCATCTTTAGACGGGCTGACAATTTAAAATCAAAATTGGTGACTAGCCATTATGAAGGGAAAAAGGCTCAAAGTATAGATACAACTTGGCTGCCACAAAAACCCAGTGGATTTCATAGGTGTGGTAAATCAGAATGTTTATCGTGTAACTACCTTCCTCGTAAAAGTACAGAATTCCAGTCATTTATGACCAAAGAAAAATTCCGAATAAAAGAATTCATTAATTGCTTATCTACATATGTTATTTATTTATTAACGTGTATGTGTGGCAGACAATATGTAGGTCGCACTACACGAACCATGCATGTACGTTTCATGGAACATAGACGAAATATAAGAAAAAATATACAACACCCAGTATCTAACCATATAACTCGGTGTTGCAAAGGTAAATTTGAAGGTGTCACAATGGTAGCCATAGAACAAATCGCAACAACGAAACGGGGGGGTAATAGATATGGGTCATTATGTAGACGTGAAGCATATTGGATTTTTAAATTAGATACAATGATGCCCAATGGATTAAATGACACTGTTGAATTAAATGGGGTTTAGTGGAAATCAGTATGCATTAGTTAACTATGTTATATCAGTTCCAACATACTGTATAGTGTTCCTAATTAAAAGAGGAACACATGATGTCAGGTATAAAGGATGTGTGTTTACTGTGTTTAGTATTCAATATGGCAACAATTAATTGTGTTTGTTATATTGAATTTTATAAGTTTATAATTTAATCTATAATTCATAAGCATAAGTTATTCTAAAAAGAATAGCACTAGTTATATGCTCTAGATATTGAGGATTCTAATTAAAATATATATTTATTATTGATCAACATTATTAGGAAATTCTAGATATTTAAATTAATGAAAACTATGTATTGTTGATGTACAAAGCATAATGGGAATATTGAATATGTGGAGATATGTGGAGAAGTTACATTTTAATTGATAAATTGATTCTTGAAATTATGTGTTTGATTATGCATATATATATATATATAGAGGATTATAATTATGCAGATAACTCCACTAATTAAGGATAATCTTTGTATTGTTATGCGACATCACTATGCAATACAATGATAGAGTAATTGATTGACCTATATAAGAACTTTGATTCTGGACGGGATCCCATGTTGGGATCTGTGACACAGAATGCGGAATCATAAGGAGGTCTGACACGCAATGCAGCACACGTGTATTAATGAAACAGGAAGACGGAGAGACAGACCCGGCTTATAAGCCGGGTAACAACTGAGAGGCTCCATACACACTGAGGAAGCCGCCGAGGATACATGAAGGCGGAGAAACGCGTATGTGATGACAAGTGAGTTATAGCCGGCCGGCTCATTCATTCATTCACTACAGGAGACGCCGACTGCCTCTAAAACACCGCACATCTCAGTACCCGGTTTTCCGGACCCCAGTGCTAAGGGGGAATTAGGAGGATTCTCCTTCATCTGAGGCATACAACATCACAATATAGAGGTTGGTGCGGCACCTGGGGATAGGGGGAGTTTCATATTGTTACATCCACGCAATAGTTCTTGATCATGCCGCCGTGCTGATACATGGACATTTTCACATCAGAACTCCCTTATACTTCACATAGAGACTGTTGCTTCATTTTGCTTCTTAAAGGAAGGATAAATTATCCAAGAATTGTCCAATCATTGTGTTGTCATCTACGGCTTTAGGACGGCTTGGAATCATTCAGCAATTAAAGATATAATTTATCTCATATATATATATTTTTGTTCCTTCAAACCAAACGGATAATATAAGTGACATTATACAGCGCAGGGACGCCTGCTAAGTTATATCTGTCATCGTAAGAAGTTTTTCCAATTAGTGGAGTTATCCTGCTGTGCTTTAATATATAATTATTTTAAAATTCATGCTGTGTGCAACAGTTGTGTATTATATACATATTAATTGTTTTATGGAATGATTGTATAGTATAAGAAATCCGGCCGGTAATTGTACAATTATATAATTCCTGTATTTTCATATATATATTATCATTTATTATTTATTATTATTTTTTATATTTGATTTAATTTTATTGACAATAAAATAAAAAAAGTTTTTATTAAATGCTAAGCGCTGTTCCAAATTGTTTTTTCTTGTTTCAAATTAATTGGAGGCTTACAAACCAGGCCCCAGGAATGTGCGGCTAGCGTTTAATTTAAACATCAGCGCCCAATTTTGTTTTTGTTCCACGCATATAAAGAAATGCATCCTTTATTTGTTCTAACGACAGTAAAATATTGTCCCTGTCCAGGGTATCAATATTTTCGATCAGGGACTCTGACCAAACTACCCCAGCACTGCACATCCAGGCAGTCGCAATAGCTGGTCGTAGTATAACACCTGCATGTGTGTATATACCTTTTTGGATATTTTCCATCCTCCTATCTGATGGATCTTTAAGTGCGGCCGTCTCAGGAGAGGGTAACGCCACTTGTTTTGATGAGCGTGTTAGCGCTTTGTCCACCCTAGGAGGTGTTTCCCAGCGCTCCCTAACCTCTGGCGGGAAAGGGTATAAAGCCAATAACTTCTTTGAAATTAGCAGTTTTTTATCGGGGCACCCCACGCTTCATCACACACGTCATTTAATTCTTCTGATTCGTTAAAAACTACTGGTAGTTTTTTCACACCCCACATAATACCCTGTTTAGTGGTACCTGTAGTATCAGCTAAATGTAACATCTCCTTTATTGCCAAAATCATATAACGTGTGGCCCTACTGGAAAATACGGTTGATTCGTCACCTTCACCACCGGAATCAGTGCCTGTGTCTGGGTCTGTGTCGACCGACTGAGGCAAGGGGCGTTTTACAGCCCCTGACGGTGTTTGAGGCGCCTGGACAGGCACTAATTGAGTGTCCGGCCGCCTCATGTCGGCAAACGACTGCTTAAGCGAGTTGACGCTATCCCGTAATTCCACAAATAAAGGCATCCATTCTGGTGTCGACCCCCTAGAAGGTGACATCCTCATATTTGGCAATTGCTCCGCCTCCACACCAATAACGTCCTCATACATGTCGACACACACGTACCGACACACAGCAGACACACAGGGAATGCTCTATACGAAGACAGGACCCACTAGCCCTTTGGGGAGACAGAGGGAGAGTCTGCCAGCACACACCAAAAAGCGCTATATATGACAGGGATAGCCTTATGATTAAGTGCTCCCTTATAGCTGCTTTTATATTTATATATTGCCATTTATTTTGCCCCCCCTCTCTGTTATACCCTGTTTCTGTAGTGCAGTGCAGGGGAGAGACCTGGGAGCCTTCCTGACCAGCGGAGCTGTGACAGAAAATGGCGCCGTGTGCTGAGGAGATAGGCCCCGCCCCTTTTCCGGCGGGCTCGTCTCCCGCTATTTAGTACATTTAGGCAGGGGTAAATATCTCCATATAGCCTCTGGGGCTATATGTGAGGTATTTTTAGCCTTTTTAAAGGTTTTCATTTGCCTCCCAGGGCGCCCCCCCCCCAGCGCCCTGCACCCTCAGTGACTGCCGTGTGAAGTGTGCTGAGAGGAAAATGGCGCACAGCTGCAGTGCTGTGCGCTACCTTAAGAAGACTGCAGGAGTCTTCAGCCGCCGATTCTGGACCTCTTCTTGCTTCAGCATCTGTGAGGGGGCCGGCGGCGTGGCTCCGGTGACCATCCAGGCTGTACCTGTGATCGTCCCTCTGGAGCTTCATGTCCAGTAGCCAAGAAGCCAATCCATCCTGCACGCAGGTGAGTTCACTTCTTCTCCCCTCTGTCCCTCGTTGCAGTGATCCTGTTGCCAGCAGGAATCACTGTAAAATAAAAAACCTAAGCTAAACTCTCTAAGCAGCTCTTTATGAGAGCCACCTAGAATTGCACCCTTCTCGGCCGGGCACAAAATCTAACTGGAGTCTGGAGGAGGGTCATAGGGGGAGGAGCCAGTACACACCACCTGACCTGTAAAAGCTTTACTTTTGTGCCCTGTCTCCTGCGGAGCCGCTATTCCCCATGGTCCTTTCAGGAACCCCAGCATCCACTTAGGACGATAGAGAAATAAGATTTTAAACCTACCGGTAAATCTTTTTCTCCTAGCCCGTAGAGGATGCTGGGGACTCCGTAAGGACCATCGGGTATAGACTGGCTCCGCAGGAGACATGGGCACTCTAAAGAACTTTAGATGGGTGTGCACTGGCTCCTCCCTCTATGTCCCTCCTCCAGACCTCAGTTAAAGAACTGTGCCCAGAGGAGACGGACAGTACGAGGAAAGGATTTTTGTTAATCTAAGGGCAAGATTCATACCAGCCCACATCATCCACACCGTATAACATGGAATATACGTTAACAGTATTAACAAAACAGCATCAGCTAAAGACTGATCTTAACTGTAACATAACCCTTATGTAAGCAATAACTATATACAAGCCTTGCAGAAATATGTCCGCACTGGGACTGGCGCCCAGCATCCTCTACAGACTAGGAGAAAAAGATTTACCGGTAGGTTTAAAATCTTATTCTTTCTTACGTCCTAGAGGATGCTGGGGACTCCATAAGGACCATGGGGATTATACCAAAGCTCCAGACCGGGCGGGAGAGTGCGGATGACTCTGCAGCACCGATTGAGCAAACATGAGGTCCTCATCAGCCAGGGTATCAAACTTGTAGAATTTTGCAAAAGCGTTTGAACCCGACCAAGTCGCCGCTCGGCAAAGCTGTAATGCCGAGACGCCTCGTGCAGCCGCCCAATAAGAGCCCACCTTCCTAGTGGAATGGGCCTTTACCGAATTTGGTAACGGCAATCCAGTCGTAGAATGAGCCTGCTGAATCGTGTTACAGATCCAGCGAGCAATAGTCTGCTTAGAAGCAGGAGCACCAACCTTGTTGGCTGCATACAGGACAAACAGTGCCTCTGTTTTCCTAACCCGAGCCGTCCTGGCTACATAAATTTTTAAGGCCCTGACTACATCAAGGGACTTGGAATCCTCCAAGTAACCCGTAGCCACAGGTACTACAATAGGTTGGTTCATATGAAACAATGAAACTACCTTAAGCAAAAATTGAGGACGAGTCCTCAATTCTGCTCTATCCACATGGAAAATCAGATAGGGGCTTTTGTGAGACAAAGCCGCCAATTCGGACAGCCGCCTTGCAGATGCCAAGGACAACAACATGACCACCTTCCAAGTGAGAAATTTTAAATCAACCATTTGAAGAGGTTCAAACCAGTGAGATTTTAGGAACTGTAACACCACGTTAAGGTCCCATAGTGCCACTGGGGGCACAAAAGGAGGCTGTACGTGCAGTACTCCCTTTACAAAAGTCTGGACTTCTGGGAGAGAAGCCAATTCCTTCTGAAAGAAAATTGATAGGGCCGAAATCTGTACCTTAATGGAGCCTAACTTTAGGCCCATATCCACTCCTGTCTGTAGAAAGTGGAGAAAACGGCCCCGATGGAAATCTTCCGTAGGAGCATTCTTGGCTTTACACCAAGATACATACTTTCTCCAGATACGGTGATAATGTTTCGCCGTCACCTCCTTCCTAGCCTTTATCAGAGTAGGGATGACTTCCTCCGGAATGCCTTTCCAAGCTAGGATTCGGTGTTCAACCGCCATGCCGTCAAACGTAAACGCGGTAAGTCTTCGAACATGCAGGGCCCCTGCTGCAACAGGTCCTCCCTGAGAGGAAGAGTCCACAGATCTTCTGTGAGCATTTCCTGAAGATCTGAACACCAGGCCCTTCGAGGCCAATCTGGAACAATGAGTATTGTCTGCACTCTTTTTCGTCTTATGATTCTCAATATCTTTGAGATGAGCGGAAGAGGAGGGAACACATAGACCGACTGAAACACCCACGGTGTCACCAGGGCGTCCACCGCTACTGCCTGAGGGTCTCTTGACCTGGCACAATACCTCCGAAGCTTCTTGTTGAGGCGTGACGCCATCATGTCTATTAGAGGAAGTCCCCAATGACTTGTTATCTCTGCAAAAACTTCTTGATGAAGTCTCCACTCTCCTGGATGGAGATCGTGTCTGCTGAGGAAGTCTGCTTCCCAGTTGTCCACTTCCGGAATGAAAACTGCTGACAGAGCGCTTATATGATTTACCGCCCAGCGAAGAATCCTGGTGGCTTCCACCATTGCCACTCTGCTCCTTGTCCCGCCTTGGTGGTTTACATGAGCCACGGCTGTGACGTTGTCTGATTGAATCAGAACCGGTAGGTCGCGAAGAAGATTCTCCGCTTGTCGTAGGCCGTTGTATATGGCCCTCAATTCCAGTACGTTGATGTGCAGACAAGCCTCCTGGCTTGACCATAATCCCTGAAGATTTCTTCCTTGTGTGACTGCTCACCATCCTCAGAGGCTTGCGTCCGTGGTCACCAGAACCCAGTCTTGAATGCCGAACCTACGACCCTCGAGAAGGTGAGCACTCTGCAGCTACCACAGGAGAGACACCCTGGCCCTGGGGGACAGGCTTATTTTCTGATGAAGGTGTAGATGGGACCCCGACCACTTGCCCAGAAGGTCCCACTGAAGAGTCCTCGCATGGAACCTGCCGAAGGGGATGGCCTCGTAGGTCGCCACCATCTTTCCCAGTACTCGAGTGCATTGATGGACTGACACTTTTTTCGGTTTTAACAGGTCTCTGACCATGTTCTGGCGTTCCTGGGCTTTTTCCATCGGGAGAAAAACCCTCTTTTGTTCAGTGTCCAGAATCATGCCTAAGAAAGATAGCAGAGTCGTTGGAATCAACTGTGACTTTGGTAGATTTAGAATTTAGCCATGCTGCTGCAGCACTCTCAGGGAGAGCGACACGCTTTTTTGCAATTGATCTCTCGATCTCGCCTTTATCAGGAGATCGTCCAAGTACGGGATAATTGCGACTCCCTGCCTGCGCAGGAGCACCATCATTTCCGCCATTACCTTGGTGAAAATCCTCGGGGCTGTGGAAAGCCCAAACGGCAACGTCGGAAACAGGTAATGACAGTCCTGTACAGCGAATCTCAGGTACGCCTGATGAGGGGGATATATGGGGACATGAAGGTATGCATCCTTTATGTCTAGTGACACCATAAAATCCCCCCTTTCCAGACTGGAGATAACTGCCCGGAGCGATTCCATCTTGAATTTGAACTTTTTCAAGTACAGGTTTAGGGATTTTAAATTTAGAATGGGTCTGACCGAGCCATCCGGTTTCAGGACCACAAACAGGGTTGAACAGTACCCCTTCCCCTGTTGAACTAGGGGAACCTCGACAACCACTTGTTGTTGACACAGTTTTTGAATTGCAGCTAAAACTATCTCCCTTTCTGGGGAAAAAGCTGGTAAAGCCGATTTGAAAAATCGGCGAGGAGGCACGTCTTCGAATTCCAGCTTGTAGCCTTGGGATACAATTTCCATTGCCCAAGGATCCACGTCTGACTGAACCCAGACGTGGCTGAAAAGTCGAAGACGTGCTCCCACCGGTGCGGACATCCTCAGTGGAGCCCCAGCGTCATGCGGTGGATTTAGTAGAAGCCGGGGAGGACTTCTGCTCCTGGGAACTAGCCGTAGCCGGCATTCTTTTCCCTCTACCCTTACCTCTGGCGAGGAAGGAAGAGCCCCAACCTCTTCTGGACTTATGCGACCGAAAGGACTGCATCTGATATTGTGGTGTGTTCTTTTGCTGTGGGGGAACATAAGGTAAAAAAGTAGATTTACCAGCGGTAGCTGTGGAAACCAGGTCCGCGAGACCTTCCCCAAATAAAACCTCACCCTTGTAAGGCAAAACTTCCATATGCCTCTTTGAGTCGGCATCACCCGTCCATTGGCGGGTCCACAGGGCTCGCCTAGCAGAAATTGCCATGGCGTTGGCTCTTGAACCTAGCAGCCCAACGTCTCTCGAAGCGTCTCTCATATATACCGTAAGACTGCGTCTTTAATGTGACGTAAGGTCAATAAAATGGTATCCCTATCTAGGGTAGTGTTCCTTCTAGGCTGTTTCAGCAGGGTGCTGCACCCTGCCCATTTTTGAAAGGTGAAAAAGCACCCTGCCCTTTTTCAGTGCACTCTGCAGGACCATAAATCGCCCCCTTGTATACAGAATGCAACAGTCAGAGTGCATGTTACAATGTTGTTGTCTACTCCTTGTCCACCTCTGAAATTGGAACACAATTTCTATCCTTTAGCCAACTGGATGGCAGAGGAGGCACTGTAAATAACACAGTACTCTGATAAAGAGGGAAAGAACAGGGTAAGCCGTGAGCATGTACTGCTTACAGTATTTCCCTAGTAGAACAGACTTATTTTTATCCTATATATTTTAACCCATTGCTTAACTTTTCTGTTTTATAACACAGACGACTGGACATAAACAGTATGTTTCTTAGTACAGATGTTAGGTGTCTTATATGTATGCATAGGTATATGATTTACTAAGGGCATATGCGCTATGCTTTGTGCGCAAAACGTCACATTAAAAAATGTGCCCTCTTCAATGCTCAGCACCCTGCCCTAAAAAAAAATCCTAGAGTGAACACTATAGGGTATCAATGTCAGCTGACAAGGTATCTGCCCAAGTTGCTAAAGCGCTACATTCCCAAGCTGACGGTATTGCCGGTCTGAGCAAGGCACCCGTATGTGTATAGATTGATTTTAAGGTAGTTTCCGGTCTGCGATCAGCAGGATCCTTGAGGGTTGCAGTGTCTGGAGACGGTAGCGCCACCTTTTTGGACAAGCGCGTTAAAGCCTTGTCCACCCTGGGCGAGGATTCCCACCGTACCCTGTCCTGTGCCGGGAAAGGATACGCCATAAGAATTCTCTTGGGAATCTGCAGATTCTTGTCAGGAGTTTCCCAAGCCTTTTCAAATAACGCGTTCAGCTCATGAGATAGGGGAAAGGTTACCTCAGGTTTCTTTTCTTTAAACAGGCATACCCTCGTGTCCGGGACAGAGGGGTCATCTGTGATATGCAAAACATCTTTTATTGCAATAATCATATAATGAATACTTTTGGCCACCCTTGGGTGTAACCTCGCATCATAGTCGACACTGGAGTCAGAATCCGTGTCGGTATCAGTGTCTGCTACTTGGGACAGGGGACGTTTCTGAGGCCCTGGAGGGCCCTGTGTTACAGCCAAAGCCATGGATTGACTCCCTGTCTTTTCTCTGGATTCTGCTTTGTCCATTCTCTTATGTAATAAAGCACACATTTGCATTTAAAACATTCCACATATCCAGCCAATCCGGTGTCGGCGTCGCCGACGGAGACACCACAATCATCTGCTCCACCTCCTCCTCAGGTGAGCCTTCCGCCTCAGACATGCCGACACACACGTACCGACACCCCCACACACTCAGGGATATTATATATATATATATATATATATATATATATATATACATATATATATATACATATATATACATACACATATATATATATATATACACATACATATAGAGAGAGAGAGAGAGAGAGAGAGAGAGAGAAAGAGAGAGAGTCCCCCAATAAGGCCCTTTGGAGAGAGAGTATGCCAGCACACAGCCAGCACCACCGGACACTGGAATAAAACCCAGTCAGTACGGCGCTTTTACAAATATACTCACTGCGCCAAATAAATGACCCCCCCCCCCTCTTTTTTATGCCCTCTGTACTTTGTTCAGCAGGGCAGAGTACGGGGAGCCAGCTTCTCTGCAGCGTGCTGTGGAGAAAATGGCGCTGGCTAGTGCTGAGGAATCAAGCTCCGCCCCCTCACAGGCAGGCTTCGATCCCGCTCAAATCTTTATACTGGCGGGGGGGTTTTGCAATATACTGCCTCCGCAGTATATATCTATGCCAGTGTCCCTAGAGGTTTATTAAATGCTGCCCAGGGCGCCCCCCCCTGCGCCCTGCACCCATACAGTGCCGCCAGTGTGTGTGTGTGCTGGGAGCAATGGCGTGTAGCGTTACCGCTGCGCGTTACCTCAGAAGATTGAAGTCTTCTGCCGCCTTTGAAGTCTCTATCTTCTCATACTCACCCGGCTTCTATCTTCCGGCTCTGTGAGGACGGCGGCGCGGCTCCGGGACGAACGGCGAGGGTGAGACCTGCGTTCCGACCCTCTGGAGCTAATGGTGTCCAGTAGTCTAAGAAGCAGAGCCTATCATTTAAGTAGGTCTGCTTCTCTCTCCTCAGTCCCACGATAAAGGGAGCCTGTTGCCAGCAGTGCTCCCTGAAAATAAAAAACCTAACAAAAAGTCTTTTTTCAGAGAAACTCAGTAGAGCTCCCCTGCAGTGCACCCAGTCTCCTCTGGGCACAGGATCTAACTGAGGTCTGGAGGAGGGGCATAGAGGGAGGAGCCAGTGCACACTCATCTAAAGTTCTTTAGAGTGCCCATGTCTCCTGCGGAGCCCGTCTATACCCCATGGTCCTTACGGAGTCCCCAGCACTCTCTAGGACGTAAGAGAAAAGTTAATAGCTTTTGAAATATCTAAAATAAATATATATATATATATATATATATATATATATATATATATATATATATATATATATATATATATGCGAGAGTTAGCTAGGAGCAAACAAACCAACCTATAGAAAGGGTTCAGCAGCAGTCAAGAATGCCAAAACTTAAAGCATCAACTACTCTATATGCAATTTTAGCATTAAGATATTATGGTAACAGATACACCTGGGTACGGCATGTAATACCGGCGGTCGGGAGTCCAACGCCGGATTCCAGACTACCAGAATCCCAGCGGTGAGCGCAGCAACTTCACTCGCGGGCTCGCCATGCTTCGGGCTCAGTGGCGAGCTTTGCACGCCACACTATTATATTTCCCCTTGGGTGGTGGCGTGGACCACCACCCGAGTGGGAACTCAAGGCTTCAGTCGTGATTCCGGTGACCGTCTCCTGACCACTGGGATACCAACAGCCGTTAAATTAACTGCATCCCATACACATGTAGCTTTCCTCAACAATTTCCTCTGCTACCTTTCAAATGCATTAAAATAAAGTCATTAGAGGCTTTCAGAATGATAAACGATGGAAATAAATAATCAAGGTGTTGGTACTCACACTCTCCAGGACCCTCAAACACCTTTCTGCACCCCACAAATATGCAACTAATTTTTCTTCATTTTCATCGTTGTCATCAAGATGATTCGCACATTCTTTAACTAGCGAGGGAAAACAAATGTATCAGAACATCCTTAAAAACTTTAAGCAGACTTAGAAAATGAAGGCTGATTTCCCCCAAACCTCCCATCTCCAAAGACCTGTACGAGACATGTATCAAAGCTCGCAGAGAAATCGTGGAGAGAAATAAAGTACCAGCCAATCAGCTTGTAACTGCTACGTTACAGGCTTTGTGGAAAAATTGCACTTAGGAGCTTATTAGCTGACAGTTTCTCTCTCATCATTTTATCGCTCTCCAAGGCTTAGTTCATCTGCCCTTATGGGGTATATGCAATTGCGGTCGAATTCCCGAAATTGTCGAATTTCGAGTCATTTTTGCCAAAAAAAAAAAAATTCGTCAATGCAATTCAGTGCTTTCCGTCAAAAAAACGGACTTTCAAAATTCGACTTTTTGAAATTCGACTTTTTGCAAATTCGACTTTTCTGCAATGATACAAGTGCTGCAATTCGACAAAAGCATATTCAATTCAAGTTTGGAAATTCGACAGCAGTGCTTTTAGACAGTAAATTCGTCATTTTCAATCCGCCACACTTTGGAGGGTGAAAACAATAAAAAAAAATTTAAACATGTTTTTTTTGTGTTTTTTTTTTGTGAATAGCATATCTATTTATATTAGAAGGAATTAGGTACTTTTTTTTTTTTTTTTGGAGGCACAAGTATTATTTATATATTTTTAAAAATATTATTTTTATTAATTTTTTTATTTATTGCTGGAACGGTAAAATTTTAAAAAAAAAATGGCGTGGGGTCCCCCCTCCAAAGCATAACCAGCCTCGGGCTCTTCGAGCTGGTCCTGGTTCTAAAAATGCGGGGAAAAATTGGGCAGGGATCCCCCGTATTTTTAAAACCAGCACCGGGCTCTGCGCCTGGTGCTGGTGCAAAAAATACGGGGGACAAAACAAGCAGGGGTCCCCCGTATTTTTCACACCAGCATCGGGCTCCACTAGCTGGACAGATAATGCCACAGCCGGGGGTCACTTTTATACAGTGCCCTGCGGCCGTGGCATTAAATATCCAACTAGTCACCCCTGGCCGGGGCACCCTGGGGGAGTGGGGAGCCCTTCAATCAAGGGGTCCCCCCCCCCCCCCCAGCCACCCAAGGGCCAGGGGTGAAGCCCGAGGCTGTCCCCCCCCATCCAAGGGCTGCGGATGGGAGGCTGATAGCCTTGAGTAAAATGACAGAATATTGTTTTTTCCAGAAGAACTACAAGTCCCAGCAAGCCTCCCCCGCAAGCTGGTACTTGGAGAACCACAAGTACCAGCATGCGGGAGAAAAACGGGCCCGCTGGTACCTGTAGTTCTACTGGAAAAAAAATACCCAAATAAAAACAGTACACAGACACCGTGACAGTAAAACTTTATTACACACTGCCGACACACACATACTTACCTATGTTCACACGCCGACATCGGTCCTCTTCTCCATGTAGAATCCACGGATACCTGAAAAGAAAAGATCAATATACTCACCTCAGCCATGGTCCAGAGATAAATCCACGGACTTGGCAAAAAAAGAAAACGAACACCCGGACCACCGGACTGAAAGGGGTCCCATGCTGACACATGAGACCCCTTTCCACGAATGAGACCTGTCAGTGACAGCTGTCACACAAAGGTCTCTAAAGCCAATCAGGAAGCGCAACTTCGTTGCGCTCACCTGATTGGCTGTGCGCTGTCTGAACTCAGACAGCGCATTGCACAGCTCCGTCCATTATATTCAATGGTGGGAACTTAGCGGCTAGCGGTGAGGTCACCCGCCGGTCAGCGGCTGACCGCGGGTAACCCCACCGCTGACGGCAAAGTTCCCACCATTGAAACTAATGGAGCGGCTTTGCGATGCGCTGTCTGACAGCTCAGACAGCGCACAGCCAATCAGGTGAGCGCCACGGAAGTAGCGCTTCCTGATTGGCTGAAGGGACTTCAGTGACAGGAGTCACGTGATGTCCCGGCATTCGTGGAAAGGGGTCTCATGTGAAAGCATGGGACCCCTTTCAGTCCGGCATGGAACGGGTGTTCGTTTTGTTTTTTTAACAAGTTCGTGGATTATCTCTGGACGTGGATGTACCTCTGGACGCTGGAAGGTGAGTATAATTGTTTTCACAGGTACCCTCGGATCGTCGGAGACCGTGGCAGTCGGCGTGTCAACATAGGTAAGTATGTGTGTGTCGGCAGTGTGTAATAAAGTTTTACTTGTCACGGTGTGTGTGTCCTGTTTTTATTTGGGTATTTTTTTTCCAGTAGAACTACAGGTACCAGCGGGCCCGTTTTTCTCCCGCATGCTGGTACTTGTGGTTCGCCAAGTACCAGCTTGCGGGGGAGGCTTGCTGGGACTTGTAGTACTGCTGGAAAAAACAATATTCTTGTCATTTTACTCAAGGCTATCAGCCTCCCATCCGCAGCAATTGGATGGGGGGGGACAGCCTCGGGCTTCACCCCTGGCCCTTGGGTGGCTGGGGGGGGGGGGACCCCTTGATTGAAGGGGTCCCCACTCCCCCAGGGTACCCCGGCCAGGGGTGACTAGTTGGATATTTAATGCCACGGCCGCAGGGCGCTGTATAAAAGTGACCCCCGGCTGTGGCATTATCTGTCCAGCTAGTAGAGCCCGATGCTGGTGTATAAAATACGGGGGACCCCTACTCTTTTTGTCCCCCGTATTTTTTGCACCAGCATCAGGTGCAGAGCCCGGTGCTGGTTTTAAAAATACGGGGGATCCCCTGTCAATTTTTACCCCGCATTTTTAGAACCAGGACCAGCTCGAAGAGCCCGAGGCTGGTTATGCTTTGGAGGGGGGACCCCACGCCATTTTTTTCCGGGTTTTTCACGTTTTTCCCCGTTTTTTTAATTCGCTGCAAAATCCGGCAAATCGGCCGTTTTTCGCCCGCGGGACTGTCGAATCCGTTTTTCATTGAATATGGTGAATTCCGGCAGCCACCTGCCGGAATTCACCTGTCGAATTGTGTCGAATTAAAAAAACGGCGATAATTTGCCGCGATTCGCCGTGAATTGCATATACCCCTATATCTTTCCACTTTATCACTCTCCAAGCTATGATACATATGCCCCTAGTAGTGATAAGCCTTTGTTTTTTTTACATATGTTCCTCATAAATGGGGTTATAAACGCTTCACAAGTTGTATGACAACGGTTTCAGAGAACAGTAACATGTTGATAAATCTCCCACTAACTACTGTAGATAATCCAATATTAACCCAATAAGCATGCTAGAAGTGCCCAATGGCACACTTCTACTTCATATGGGTGTGGTATAAAACATCTACAATGTCTAGGCAGACGGTGAATAGGTAGACAACATAGTCCACAGGTACAGTAGGTCAGCAAATGTTAAGGTCAACAGGGCGAAAAGGCCGACAAAAAAGGTTGACAGGTTTTGTGTTGTTTTTTGGGTCTGCCCACATCCTGGCCGGATCAATAGAAATGTAGATGCTCACCACTTTTTGGGCAAGGTAGCTCGCTTTGCGCACAAGTTACTATTCCCAATCGTAGTCCACGTAGATAGTAAATTAAGCAAATGTTGGGAAAAAATGTGAAAACCCAAAGAAACATGATGCGCCGACCTTTTGAAACTGTTGAACTTTTGTACCTATTTAAGCACAAGTAGAGAAGAAAGTCTCTTTTGTGGGTGCACTCTTGAAAGTATTATACAAAAGTCAGCATATGGTAAATAATTATTATAGTCTAAAATAAAAGTATCCAGTCGTTGGGGACAAACAACATTTATAGTTTAAAAACATACAGCTAAGGTTTTATGGCCCTGTTTACTTACGATAGGTTCGTATATTGAACTATAGACCAAAGCCGCTTATCCTATCAACTATTAATTGGATATAGACCAAACTTATAGCAGTAGGTATGTATTGTGGCACAATAGCCAGATATAGTTACCACTGTACCCAATGTTACAAGGAGGACCGGAGCTGTCAGGGGAAATGCCAAACACTGACAGCAGAATTACTGTTAATTTCTTTCTATTCTAAGTATTCGTACACGGTCTCTACAATATCCACTCTATTTAATGTGACACTAAAATACTGCTTGACAACACGCGACATTTCCGAGAGTCCTTACCACTGACCAGTTGGTCTTTATCCAATTAAAAGTTTGCAGGATAAGTGCCTGTGGTCTATAGTTCAATAAACGTACCTATCTTAAGTGATTACACGCGACCATAAAACCTTAGACGTCTGTTTTTAAACTATAAATGTTGTTTTATAAATGTACTTTTATTTTAGACGATAATAAAGTGTATGTTTTAATCCTTTACCATATACTGCCTTTCGTATAATACTTTCAAGAGTGCACCCACAAAAAAAAAAAAAAAAAAAAGGTCTTTCTTCTTCTCTACTTGTGCTTAAATAGTTCTACTGTTTGACTTAGGGTGCACCACCAGAGTGACATTATCTAGGGGTATCCCCTTAAATTGTATATTTTTTGGTTATTTATCTCTTTCTGTGTCTGGTGCAAAATCACCTCCATTGTTCTTGCAGAACTTTTGTACCTGTCAACCTATTGGCTGTCTACCTAGATTTTTGTTCACAGAGCAAGTAAAGACAATGAGCAATGGCATAAATTTCCAATTTATGGGCAGTATGGCTTAATAACTGCAAATATGTTCTATAAAGTGTAAGGCAGTACCAGTCAGGAGGAAGCTTTTCATGGGACTTTTGTATATAACCCAGTTTTGATAAAAGTGTAAAATTCACACACGTTCTTCACAGCAAACTAGGATCAAATCTTCATATCAAATTCCGGAACTGCCCACATAACCTACATAAGCTTTCCTATCTAATTACATTCCCTCTCTACAGTCCAAACATATCCTCACATTTTCTCTTACTTCACTTTCACATCCTCCTGATCCCAGGCCAACATTGCTGTGTGACCATATCATACAGCTCACCAAGATCCTTTGCAATCTGGCTGGACCATTATACAATAGATAGCACCTATCCTTGTGTATCAATGCCTATTTCACTATAGATTGTAAGCTTGCGAGAAGGGCCTTCCAACCTCTACGACTGTTATTACCCAGTTTGTTTTTTCACTGTTTACAATTCTAAAGCACAACGGAATATGCTGCACTATATATGAAACGGTTAATAAATATTCATTAACATGTACAACATAGTGCAGTAAATGAAAACATACCTTTGTCTACAATATGGTCAAGTCCACCTAAAAGTCTTAGTTCCTCTTTAAACCAGTCGCCTGCTCGTTTCGATGTAAGAGACAATAATGTCTCCATAGCTAAATGACCAGTCTGTGAATTAAAAGAAGCACAAAATAATACTTCTAATATATGCATGACCACGTTAAAAACCTCACACACAAACAAGCCAAACAGCATATAAAAGCAATTGCTTGCATAATTAACTTAGTTAATGACAAAAAACACTCCTTACTATGTTGTTTAATAGTACTCCGAGCAACCAGAAGACAATGTTATAGAGTATAGGGAAGTTTAAAGAGGAAGTTTTAAAAATAAAAAAGGTATTTTCAGTTTGCCATTCAACTATCATAGTCCTAACTTATTAGGAATGAAAATAGGATTTTTGTTACCTACCGGTAAATCCTTTTCTCATAGTCCATAAGGATGCTGGGGTCCACATTAGTACCATGGGGTATAGACTGGTCCACCAGGAGCCATTGGCACTTTAAGAGTTTGAGAGTGTGGGCTGGCTCCTCCCTCTTTGCTCTCCCACCAGACTCAGTCTAGAAACTGTGCCTGAGGAGACGACATACTTCGAGAGAAGGATTATACACAGATAGTGGTGAGATTCATACCAGCTCACACATACAAGGCACGTCAAGCCAACGTAGCTTAAACATTCAGCAACTGCTGAAACATTACTTACCAAGTAACAACGCAGTACTCAACTAAAACGAAGTGGTACTAAACCAAATAACCTTTGCAGGAAAACGAAGTGGGCGCCCAGCATCCTCTATGGACAACGAGAAAAGGATTTACCGGTAGGTAACTAAAATCCTGTTTTCTCTTACGTCCTAGAGGATGCTGGGGTCCACATTAGTACCATGGCGATGTACCAAAGCTCCCAGAGCGGGAGGGAGAGCGCGGAGGTTCCTGCAGAACTGATTGGCCTCTGATGATCTTAAGTTCAGTCAAAGTATCAAACTTGTAAAACTTTGCAAACGTGTTCGACCCAGACCAAGTTGCAGCTCTGCAAAGTTGCACTGCCGAGACACGCCGGGCAGCCGCCCAGGAAGACCCCACCTTACGAGTAGAGTGGGCCTTAACAGATTTTGGACACGGCAGTCCTGCCGTAGAATAAGCATGCTGGATAGTGAACCTGATCCAGCGAGAGATCGTCTGCTTAGAAGCAGGACACCCAATTTTCTTGGGATCATATAGTCCGACTTTCTGTGACAAGAAGTACTCTTCACATATCTTCAGAGCCCTTACGACATCCAAGGACTTTGATGATTAATTGAAGAGTCAGTAGCCACTGGCACCACAATAGGTTGGTTGATATGAAAACGCCGACCTTCAGAAGAAACTGCTGACGTGTCCGGAGCTCAGCTCTATCTTCGTGGAAGATCAAGTAAGGGCTTTTACAGGATCAAGCCCCCAAGCTCGGACACACGTCTAGCAGAAGCTAAGGCCAACAACGTGACCGCCTTCCATGTAAGAAACTTGACCTCTACCTCCTGTAGAGGCTCAAATCAGTCCGACTGGAGGAACTGCAACACCACCTTAAGGTCCCAGGGCGCAGTAGGCGGTACAAAGGGAGGTTGGATATACAGAACTCCCCTCGTAAGAGGCCACCATCTTTCCCAATAGGCAAATGCATTGATGGATGAACCGACACCAGGGGTGGCTTCAGGACCATAGCTTGTATCACCAACGCCTTTTCCGGCGGAAGAAACACCCACTGCACTTCCGTATCCAGGATCATTCCCAGAAATGACAACCTCTGGGTTGGTTCCAATTGTGACTTTGGAAGGTTCAGAATCCAACCGTGACTCTGGAGCAGCCGTGTTGTGAGAACAATTGACTGCAGTAGCTTCTCCCTGGACGATGCCTTTATCAGCAGATCGTCCAGATATGGAATGATGTTCACCCCTTGCTTGCGGAGGACAATAATTTCCGCCATTACCTTGGTAAACCCCCTCGGTGCTGTGGAGAGGCCGAATGGCAGGGGCTGGAACTGGAAATGACAGTCCAACAATGCGAAGCGGAGATAAGACTGATGCGGCAGCCAGATCGGAATGTGGAGGTACGCATCCTTGATATCCAGTGATACCAGGAATTCCCCCTCTTCCAGACCTGATATCACCGCCCTGAGAGACTCCATCTTGAACTCCCTTAGAAAGAGGTTCAATGATTTTAGGTTCAGAATGGGCCTGACCGAACCATCCGGTCTCGGTACCACGAAAAGGTTCGAATAGTAACCTTTGGTCAAGATGTGAGGTGGCACTGGCACAATGACCTGCACCTTCACCAGTTTTTGGACAGCGTCTTGTAGTACCATGCTATCCTCCAACAGAGTTGGTAAGCCTGACTTGAAAAAGCGATGAGGAGGTAGACTTTGAAATTCCAGCCTGCATCCCTGAGACACAATATCTATCACCCAGGGATCCAGGCCGGACGATATCCAGACATGACTGAAGTGTTCGAGTCTCGCTCCCACTGGCCCCACAACCGGGGTGTGCAGTCCACCGTCATGCGGAGGACTTTGGCGTACCCGAAGTAGGCTTTTGTTCCTGGGAACCTGCAGCGGCAGGTTTCTTGGACTTAAACCGACCTTCCCTAAAGAAGGTGCTTGATGTTCTGGCCTTTCTTGGCTCGTTAGGCCGAAAGGACTGCGGTGCAGATAAAGAGAAAGATTTCTTCAGAAGCAGGTGCTGCTGAGGGACAAAACGGAGATTTACCCGCTGTAGCGGTGGATATCCACGCGTCTAGAGCTTCCCCAAAGAGAGCCTGACCTGTATAGGGTAGGGACTCCACACTCCTTCTGGATTCCGCGTCGGCCGACCACTGGCGCAGCCACAGTCCCCGACAAGCTGAAACAGACATGGAAGAAATTCCCGCAGCCATGGAACCAAGGTCTTTCATGGAGTCAACCATAAAACCTGCAGAATCATGTATGTTGCATAAATACAAAGCAACGTCATCCCTATCCATAGTATCCAAATCCTCAAGTAAGGTAGCCAACCACTTTACTATTGCCTTTGCAATCCAGTAGCAATAGTGGGACGTAATATGGCCCCTGAAGCAGTATACATTGATTTAAGCGTGATATCAATTTTCCTATCAGCCGGCTCCTTTAAGGCGGTAGATCCTGGAACAGGTAAAACCATATTCTTTGAGAGTCTAGACACACAGGCGTCAACAATCGTCGGGTCTTCCCATTTTTTCCTAGCCTGCACAGGGAAAGGAAATTCCACCTGGACCCTTAGAGGGACCTGGAATTTTTTCTCAGGATTTTCCCATGCTTTTTCAAATATAGCATTCAATTCCTTTGATGCAGGGAAGGTTAGCGAGGCTTTTTTAATTTCAGTGTAAAAAGCCTCCTCAACCTGCTCAGGTGTGGTATCATTAACATTTAACATATCCCTGATAGCCTCTATCAACAATTGCACCCCCTTTACAAGAGATGCGGACCCCCGCAACACATCCCCATCACCATCTGTAGTGTCAGAATCGGTATCCGTGTCGTTTTGTGTGACATGCTCAAGCGCGTGTTTGTGGGAGTATATAGCGGGGCGTCCTGAGGTACCAGAAACAGGCCATACTGCCACAGAGTTCTGTAATACCTGGGTTGCAGATTCATTACTTGCAACAGTCAGAAATCTGAGAAATCCAAGTTTTGATAGAGGAAAACCACTCTGGTTCCCTTGCTGGTATCTGTGCTAAACCAGTGCTATCCTGATTACATGGAATGGTATCATCCTGTGAGGATAAATCCTCTGCAGCATATGACACAGTGTCCCATAGCTAAAGGACACCACCAAACACTCCACACACACACAGGTGGGGGCAGACAGAGTTTGCCCCCCAAGAATGGCAAGAGAGAGCCACAGATCGGAGCCAACACACACCACAGCGCTTTAAGTAAAGGGAGACCCCATACCAGCACAGACTGTGTCCCTTAATAGGAGAGAGAATCGTTTTACAGCCTCCCTCCCTTCTACAACCCCCTGGTACCGTGTACTGGAGCTGCTGTGGAGGGACCTGTTCTTCCATCCAGCGCTGTGCAGGCAGGAAAATGGCGCTGGAATGCTGCTGGGTCCGCTCTGAGAAGCTCCGCCCCCTTAATGACGCTGTCTTCCCGCTCTTCACAGGCCTGAGGAGAAATGTGCTGGCGGAGATCCGCGGACCCCGACAGACTTGCTGACCAGTGTGGGGGTGAGAGCTGGCCCAGGGCGCCCCTCATAGCGCTGCACCATGTGCCTCTGGACCTTCATAGGAGCGCAGTAAATACTGCGCTCCCTCCCCTGTGCCGCCATCTTCACACTGGCCCCTCGCTTGCTAGGGGGGTTGGTGTTTCACTCACCACTCTTCAGCTCTGTAAGGGGTTGGCGGAGCGAGCGGTCCCCTGTGGCGGAGAACGATCCGACCCCTCTGGAGCTCAGTGTCCAGTCAGCGGAGACAGTTGCTCAGACCCCGCAGGGCGGACACTGCTCCCCCCCATAGTCCCACGCTGCAGGCAGGCTGTTGCCAACAGCCTCCTGTAAAAAAAAACAACGCTAAACTAACTAGAAAAGCTCAGTAGAGCTCCCCTAGCTGTGACCGGCTCCTCCGGGCACATTTTCTAAACTGAGTCTGGTGGGAGGGGCATATAGGGAGGAGCCAACCAACACTCTCAAACTCTTAATGGCCATGGTACTAATGTGGACCCCAGCATCCTCTAGGACGTAAGAGAAAAACAAGGTTCACGTCTTCATTTTTTATGCACTAATATGGGAAGACATTCGCCATAATTTATTTTACAGCCCGTGTCCACCCGCATCATTGGGTTTTGGGAATTTAGTATAAATCACTTCCATCTACTGGCACCCTGGACACTGCCCATTCCCTTTAAGTAATAAAACTGCTGCTTCAATGTAACAGCAAGTGGAATCTATAATCAGATGAAAATATAATATTGATCACACAATTTTGGACTACAGTGGCAGGATGCTGGCCGAATTTGGATTTTATTTTAAAAGGGGCAATCACTTACAATGCAAAAACATGGTTAGTGAGTGAATGCCAATTTAAAAAAGGCCCCGAAATCTGATGACATCCCGCAACCTCCGTCGCCATTACATCCCGCCGTATATGTATTAGATATGGATTTGTGGTTATTTTAAATGGTTTCCATATGTTTTACCAACACAATCTACCTATACTGGTATAGCGTGCTTATGAAAATGCTAAACTATATATGGTTAAGATCTACATTTAAAAAAATACAGATATGTCCAGTGCATCTGGTCCTGGACGATTTGGCTTTACCAAACGGCTTTATTGCTTGAAAAGAACATCTTATTTGCACAAATGAAACAACTGGAATTGACCACACTACTTTGCTAGATTACAATGATCAATTTGTATTTGTGTGTCAATGAGACTGAATCAGCATATGAAGTGCTACAGTGCAGCGGCTCTCTCTCATGCCACGTTTCGTTGTACTTCACCTGCAACTTTGTACACGTTTAAAACTTATTCCAGTGTGGTTAGAGCCGAGCATCTGCAGTACACAGAGGGGTGTTTTGCTGCATCTGTTAATGCAGCAAATAAGACAAAACAGGGCAGTTGTATTAAGCCTGGAGAAGTGATAAAGCACTGAAAAGTGCAAGGTGATAAGGCACCAGCCAGTCAGCTCCTAACTGTCAATTTACATATTGGAGCTGATTGGCTGGTGCGTTATCAGCATTTTTTTACAGCACCCCTAGGCCAAAAGTTTATTTGAGAATTTTAGAAAACAATAAGTAAATTATGTGTGTGTCTCATCCTTAGTTTCTTAGCTGGCTATACACCTAAAGAGTTATCTGTCCAATCTGGCTGGTTGGAATGAAAATCTGGTAATGGAGGAGAGCAAATGACAATTACCATTTGCTCCCAAACACTGGAAACAGACAAAAATGGTCAGACAAATTGGTTAAATCCATTTGATTTAACCAATTTGTTTGAACAACCTTTTTGTCATATTTATGGCATTTAGAAGCAAATGGTCAATTGCCATTTGCTCTCATCCATTACCAGATTTTCATTCCAACCAGCCAGATTGGACAGATAAATCTTTAGGTGTATGGCCAGCTTAAGTGTGTTGCGGGACAATATTTGCTTCCGTTTGTCCTCATATTTTATAACTGGCAACCACAAGCACTGGTTTTGTCTATTACTTTGACCAAAATTAGTTTGAATTGGTCCTGGACCACCAATCCAAGGCACCCCTGCTAGTGTCCTGAGGCACCCAAGGGTGCCTAGACACACAGTTTGGGAAACACTGCCATATGGCATTATTGAGGCTTGATGTATGGAGGATACATCTGTAAAATGCACATTTTATAATTAACACTTTCAAAAATGGCAAATTGCTATTTAACACTTCTGAAAATTAAGGCCAATGTCAAAACCAATATGAAGAGCAGCAAAAGAACGCAGAAGTGAGTCTGGGAGCATATCAATGATTTCAAAAAGTTTCAACTATCAGCAGAATTTTATAGGCCTAAAGAACATATGCTCTAAAATGTGTACAAGAAACTCCCACTTCTCAGTGGCTTTACAGTAAGGAAAGCAAAGCAGAACTTGACTAAAAAAAAAAATTCTAAAACATTTAAACTTCTGGATATGATTCTGTGTCTCACACAATTGTGAAATTGGGTTTATTATACAAATTTCCAAATTCTAAGGAATCCCCACCCCTCGTTCCTCCTCCGGCTCCAGCGCCGGTTCAGTCCTCCCAGCCAGCAGCAGCACTCTCCTGTCTGTGCTCCTCCGTCCTCCCGCTCCCAGCCATCTTTCTCTCTCTCCACCTCCTGTGGATTACTTCGTTTGTAAGTATAATTTTCATTTTTACAGTACCCCTATTGGATTCTACATGGACAAGTGGATGTGATCGGCGTGGGATGTAGGTAAGTAATCTCTCTCTCATTTTTACAGGTACCCCTATTGGATTCTACATGGACTAAGAGCCCGGTGCTGGTTGTCTAAATACAGGGAACCCCTGTCCAATTTTTTCCCCAGTATTTAAACAACCAGGACCGGCTCAAAGAGCCCAAGGCTGGTTATACTTAGGAGGGGAAACCTCATACTTTAAATTTTTTAATTTTTTTTTAACCCATTCAGACCCTTCTCCATTAAGTTAATGAAAGCCCTGGGCAACAAAATTGCATTCATGTCCTCCTCCCACTCCCTTTCCAGTCCCAAACACTAATTTTTATTTATTTTTCTATAAAAATGTACAATATATCACAAGTATGATGAGAAGGCAGGCAGCATCGGACTGAGATGCACATTAGTAGCGGAGGGCTGGGTCAGTTGATGGTGGGCGAGTTTGTAAGCCATTGGCGGTGGCAGCGGGCATCCGCTCAGAGGCAGTAGCGGGCATTGGCTCGGCAGCGGTAGGGGTCATCAGCAGGATTCGGCGGGCATTATGGCTGTAGTGCCTCACCAGCCACTGACCTCGCCACACGCCACTGGTATAGAAGGGGTCAAAAGGAGCTGGTGCACTTTAAATTTCTTCAACTGGGTGTGCTGGCTCCTCCCCTCTATGGCCCCTCCCACAGGCAGTTATAAGCAAAATAGTGCCCGAAGGAGAAAGGACATACTTGAGAGAAGGAACATAATGAGTGGTAAGATTCACACACCAGCACACCATAACATAAAACAACCAGCAACGGCTGGAACAAAACGGCAACAGCTGAACAGGTAACTCTTGGAAAACAAAAAACCTGCAGAGAAGTCAACGCACTGCAGCGGGCGCACAGTATCCCTTATGGACTACGAGAAAGGGATTTACCAGCAGGTATTAAAATCCTGTTTTTGCTGGCATTCATAAGGGATACTGGGGTTTACTTAATACGATGGGGACGTCCCAAAGCATTCAGAACGAGCGGGAACGTGCGGAGACGCCTGCAGTACCGACTGCCCAAACTGGGTATCCTCTTTGGCCACGGTATCAAACGTGTAGAACTTCACAAAGGTGTTCTTCCCCGGCCAGGTAGCAGCTCAGCATAGTTGCAAGGCCGAGACTCCACGGGGAGCCGCCCAGGAAGACCCCACTGATCTTGTACAGTGGGCTTTCAGAGACTGTGGAATGGGCAAGAATGCCGACACATAGGCCTGTTGGCCTATGTGTCAACCTAATCCAACAAGCAATGGACTGCTTAGAAGCAGGGCAACCATTTTTCTGCGCATCGTATAGCACGAACAAGGAATCCGTCTTTCTGATCCGAGTCGTTCTCTTGACATAGATCTTCAAAGCTCTCACAGCATCTAACAGCTCCGGAATAGCAGATGTACCAGAGCTTGATGGGACAACAATCGGTTGATTCAAGTGGAATGCAGAGATAACCTTCGGCAGGAACTGCTGTCTAGTCCTGAGCTCAGCTCTGTCCTCGTAAAAGACCAAGTAGGGACTTTTACATGATAATGCCCCCAATTCCGAAACACACCTAGCAGAAGCCAGGGCCAGCAACATCACAGTCTTCCACGTGAGGTACTTATCTTCTACCGTCCTCAAAGGTTCAAACCAGGAGGACTGTAGAAATGCCACCACCACATTCAAGTCCCAGGGTGCCGTGGGTGACACAAATGGAGACTGTATGTGGAGAACTCTCTGCAAGAAGAAGGTCTGAACTTCTGGCAACACTATCAACTTCTTCTGGAAGAAAATTGAGAGCGCTGAAATCTGGACCTTAAGGGAAGTCAGACGTAAGCCCTTATCCACACCAGCCTGCAGGAAACGTAAGAGACGTCCCAAGTAAAACTCTGCAGGTGGATATGTGCGTTCCTCGCACCAGGAGACATATCTCCTCCAGATATGATAGTGTTTTGACGTTACAGGTTTTCTGGCCTGAAACATGGTTGCAATAACCTTCTTGGAAAGGCCTTTGCGAGCTAGGATGTTCCGCTCAAGTTCCAAGCCGTCAAACCAAGTCACCGTAAGTTCAGGTAGGCGAACAGTCCTTGTTGCAGAAGATCTTTTCTCAGTGGCAGAGGCAAAGGGTCTGTCATGTACATGTCCAGAAGATCTGCATACCACACCCTCCAAGACCAATTCGGAGCATTCAGAATTGCCTGGACTCCCTGATTCTTGATTTGCTTGAGCACCCTCGGGAGCAACGGAATCGGAGGAAAACAGGTAGACCAACCGATAAGGCCAAGGAGACGTCAGCGCGTCTATTGCCCTCACTTCAGGGTCCCTGGTTCTTGAGCAATACCAGGGAAGCGTCTTGTTGAGTCGAGAAGCCATCAAGTCTACCCATGGGCAGCACCACAAGTCAATCTGTTGAAACACCTAGTGGTTGAGACCCCACTCTCCCGGGTGGAGATTGTGGCTACTGAGGAAGCCCGTTTCCCAGTTGTCCACCCCCGGAATGAAGATTGCGGACATTGCTCTTGCGTTTCTGCCCAGGAGTATTTTTAACACCTCTCTCATGCAGGCTCTGCTTTTTGTCCCTCCTTGTCGATTTATGTAAGCCACTGCCGTGGCGTTGTCCGACTGAACTTGGATCGCCTGATCCCGGAGCAGAGGAGAGGCCTGAAGCAGAGCATTGTAGATCGCCCGAAGTTCTAGAATGTTGACTGGAAGAAGGGCTTCGTGGGTTGACCACCTTCCCCGGAACCGAACCAATTGGGTGACAGCTCACCATCCTCTCAGGCTCGCATCTGTCGTGAGGAGGATCCAATCCTGAATCCCAAAACTGCAACCTTCCAGTAGGTTGAGGACTGCAACCACCACAGGGGAGAGATCCTGGCCTGAGGTGACAGAAAATTTATCCGGTGCATCTTAAGATATGATCCGGACCACTTGCTCAGGAGATCCAATTGAAACGTTCTGGCATGGTACCTTCGTATTGAATGGCTTCGTAGGAGGCCACCATCTTTCCCAAAAACTGTATGCAAAGATGAATGGATATCAGAGTAGTGCGTAGGACTAGTTGTACCATCTCCACTTTCTGGGCCACAGTATTCAGCCACATTCGCAGGTACAGGAGCCGCTGAGTTGGCTCCAAGTGGGACTTCTGTTGAAGGATTTTAGATTCAGAATGGGCCTTACGATTTCGGTACGACAAACAGATTGGAGTAGTAACCCTTTCCCTGTTGTAGCAATGGTACTGGAACAATGACCTGGGACTGGACCAACTTTAGGATAGCCTGTTGCAGCGTAACCCATGTATCCTCCAAAGCTGGTAAGCCTGATTTGAAAAATCATTGGGGAGATGCGCTGTCTAACTCCAGCTTGTAGTCCTGGGAAATGAGGTCCCTTACCCAGGAATCCTGGCAGGAGCCATCCCAGATGAAGCGGACGTGACGCAGAAGAGCTCCCACCTCGAGATCCCCTCGGGGTGGGGAGGCACAGTCATGCTGAGGCTTTTGTGGAAGCTGAACTGGTGCTTGGTTCCTGGGAAACAACAGTAGCTGGTTTTCCTGTCTTACCTCTGGTGCCTCGTGCCGCATTGGAGGCACCTCTGGCTCTTGATCTGTATCTGGTGGTCTGAAAGGACTGGTTAGACGGCCCCGGGTAGGAACATCTAGCCGGCGGGGGCCCCAGAGGGGAGAAACGTGGATTTCCCTGCAGTAACCTTAGAAATCCATGTATCTAAATCAACCCCAAAGAGCCACTCCCCTCAGAAAGGGATAGACTCCACACTGCGCTTGGAATCCGCGTCCACAATCCACTGACAGAGCCACAAAGCTCTGCGCGCCGACACTGCCATGGTAGTGGTCCTAGCATTAATAGTGCCTATCTCCTTGAGAGAGTCACACAGCACATGTGCAGTGTCTTGAATGTGTTTGATGAGGGTCACCGCAGTGACCAGGGGCATATCCCCCGCAAAGGACCTCTTGAATTTGAGTCGGCCAGATATGGATGGCATGAGACATCCAGCAACCAGTTATCACAGGTTTTTGTGACATGCTAGCCGCTGTGCAAATAGACTTTAGTGTAGTTTCTATTTTCCTATCCCCAGGGTCCTTGAGCTGAAAGGACCCAGGGGCCGGCAATACCACCGTCTTAGAGAGGTGGGAGACAGACATCTACTGCTGGGGGTTCTTCCCAATGTTTCCTACCTTCCGGTGTAAATGGGAAAGAGCGTAAAAACCTCCTTGTAACCTAATAGATTTTTCCAGGCTTGTTTAAAAATCTCATCTAGTTCCGGAGAATCAGGGAAGGGGATACTGAGCTTTTTCTGCGCTAGGAAAAACGACTGCGGTGCAACAGCGTCTTCCAAAGGGATTTTTAATACATTCCTGATAGCAAGATTGAGGGGTTCAATACCCTGTGTAGAAGTGGAATCTTCTATATCAGGTTCCAATTACTCCCTCTCCTCCTGAATATCCTCATCAGATTCTGAGAGTAGAGCAGGCAGCCCAAGTTTAAGTGGCCCTGAACTAGGGAGGGGAGGCTGTCTTTCATCAGCCTTAGCAGCCAGGTCTGCAACAGCCTGTTGCAGTTGTTGTGTTGTCCATTTATTAGCATAGAGCTGAGATGACATGTCATAGTTTTCATGGCACCGAGCCAGGATGGCTCCTGACCCTCCCCCCCAGTCTTTACACTAACTTGGGAAGACTGACTGCATTGGTCACACGATAGGGAACCAGTGGTAGAAGGGGAGAATCTGGTGTGACAAACCTTGCATAATGTGTGTTTGACCATAATTACAGTAACACCACTCACACACGCAGAACAGTACAATAACAAGCCTGCCCTTACTGCGTGCGAGATGGAGACTTAGAGTGAGAGGAGGACAGCACACCCCTGCCTGTCAGACTTAGGAAATCTGCAGGACGAATATATTTATAACACAGTAGAAACCGGATTACTTGTCCTGTTCAAGACACTAGATTGTGTACAATAGCGGCTCTCCCCCTGTACCAGTTTCCTGTGTATCCCGGAGTGCCTGGAGGAGCTGTGTCTCCTTGCTGCTGCTGAAGACGCCAAAATGCCGCTGGTCCCGCTCTGTGTAAGGGCTGCCCCCTGTAATGGCGCCTAAGCTACATAGAATCTTTATACTGGAAAAGTCTCCATATACTGTACAAACATCACAATGGCTGTTAGTTTGCACTACTGCGAGTGTACACAGGGGGGCTATAGCGGAACCGTCCGTGGAGGGTCCCGTATGCATCACCCCCACGTTTCGCCGCACCAAGAACCGGGGTAGCCCCCTAGCGGGACCCCGGTTTGTACTCACCACTGACGTCACCATCAGGCTATGTTAAGGGTGCACAGCGTGCTGCGATTGCGACCGCCAAGGCGCAGTGCCCCGCGGAACTAACAACCTCTCAGGACGGTGGTCCTGCAGCGGGGAAGCGGCTGTGACAGCTTACAGAGGCAAGTAACCGCCCCCCCCCCCCCCCCCCCCTAACTGCCACAGTGCTGGTATACTGTTGCCCAGACAGTATACCGAAAATAATAAAGTTTAAAAGAAACTGAAGAAGAATCCTCTGGTGCATCCTCTCCTGAGGGCACTTTTTTCTAAACTGCCTGTGGGAGGGGGCAGAGGGGAGGGGCCAGCACACCCAGTTTGGACCCCTTCTATACCCCATCATATTAGGTAAACCCCAGTATCCCTTATGGATGCCAAAGAAACGAGTAACAGAGTGTTTCCCAAACTTGGTCTTCAAAGCACCCTAACAGTCCAGGTTTTATGGCTATCTATGTTTGTGCACAGTTTGTCCCATGTCAGAAGAGGAGAAGAATCATAGAGACCTAAAGTCTCATGTCAGTATTACATTGCAAGTGAGCTCAAACTCTGCAGAACCTTAACACAACTGTGTGACCCTTTCCAAAGGCGCTATTTAATCACACATTTCCTGTTAGCAAGCAAAGATTGCACGGATGGAGGAAGTGACTGCAGAATACACAACACTTCAGATATTCTTAGTTTGTGTCTGCTTTCATATTGCAAAGTTGATAATGCTCCTGCTGTACAGAAGACACTTTTCCTGCCAACAGTGGCAATGCTATTCCAATATCTTATGTATCAAGTGTAAGAATGTGAGCTCATGTCATACTTTATTTGTATTGATCCCCTAGAAGTACAGCACTGAATAGGGTCAGTGCTTTATTAATAAAAGCGAACAAAAAATTAATTTGATAATATTAGATTATGCAAATTCTAAGAATTAGTAGATCCGGCTTCAGGGGATGCAATCAATTTGCCGGCTGTAGGGGTCCCTGCGGTCAGGATACCAACGCCGCAATCCTGACAGCCAACAATGACTACAGCCAGAAACCCTGCGCACAGGGGCCATTCCCACTTGTGGGTGTCCATGACACCCATAGGGGTATATTTACTAAGATGGGAGTTCTATTTAAGATGGGATGTTGCCCATAGCAACCAATCAGATTCTACTTCTCATTTATCTAGCACCTTCTAGAAGATAATACTTGGAATCTGATTGGTTGCTATGGGCAACATAACATCTAAAATAGAACTCTCATCTTAGTAAATTTACCCCATAGAGTGAGAACAGAACCTGTGGCGAGCGCAGCGAGCCCACAGCATGGTGAGCGAAGTGAGCCTGCAAGGGGACTCTCAGCGCTCGCCCCACTGCCAGCATTTTGGCAGACGGGATGCAGCTGTTGAGATTTTAACAGCCGGCATTATATCTGCAGGTAAATAGTATGTAACCCAGCTTCAGCGATCAGCTGCGTCCTCTGAAGATGCAGCATCAGATCACTCTGCATGAACATTGGCCATCTGAATAAACCTCTGGTTACTCTTGGCATGGCCGGGGAATTCAAGCTGCTGGGGCTAAGAAATCTGCATCGGTTTTCTGCAACGGTCTGCGTTGCCACCCCCTCGCCTGATCCCAAACAACCGCAGCTTTAGCAGATTTTCTGACAGCAGCTAAGCTTACTGTGTCCGAACCAGGTCACAAATCAATCTAAACAAATGCAACTAATATATATTCTTTTTCTTAAACGATCATGGTGGAATGGAAGCACCTCATTAATGAAAACATCGGACGCAATCCGCAAAATCCATTGATACAGTAAGAACATATTTCACTGCCGGTACCAAGACTGGCTGTGTGGTGGAAACTCGTTAAGAAAAAAATCATGACAAACATCTGCATTTGTCATTGCTGCCTACAATGTTTTACATTAAAGAAAAATGGAAAAAAAGAAAAGAAAAAAAAATCTTGCAATTAGAAGTACTGATATTTCTAATAACCATATTTTCTAGCAATTTCATGCAATTATTCATAGCAACATTGTATAAGTGCTAACAAACCACAGTACTGTATGTAGAGAAGAGAGAGAAAACATTTAAACAGAGGTTGGATTAAGTGGTCAAAGAGACCTGCAAACTAATCAGTGTACAAAGGCGACTTACCGTGATATTCTCCAAATCTAGATGCTTATTGTGGACTGTTTCACACAGCTTACGGATTTTCTCTTTTATTTTGTTCATATCCTTCTCATTCATATACCTGGATGTAGTATCTTGCTCCATCTCCAAAAGTCTGATCATAAGATCCAGACTAGCACGGTCAAGGTCCATGTTTAAGCGGTCTCTGCTTAGTATGTACATCAGTGCAGCAGTACAAAGCGCTAGATTCTAATAAGAGAACAGAGAATGGGTAAGACTGAAGACTAAAATTAGAATTGCAGTTATACACTATGGAAAAGTAACTATATATGTTGTATATAGGATGGTTTATGTGATGGATTAAAACACACTTTATTATTTCTAACATTGACCGACTCAGAGCAACGCTGCTTGTTAGATGCGTTATGTTATTACCGTATATACTCGAGTATAAGTCGACCTGAATATAAGCCGAGGCACCTAATTTTACCACAAAAACCTGGGAAAACTTATTGACTCGAGTATAAGCCTAGGGTGGGAAATGCAGCTCTAGCCGTACACAGACCTCATAGTGCCAGATAAGCCCCCACAGTGCCAGATAAGCAAAGCCCCCCCCCTCCCAAAAGCCAAATATGCTCACCCAGTGCCAGGTATACGGTAACTTACCCTCTACCGCTCCAGCTGTCTTGTGAAGAAGGGACACGGAGGGCACAGCGCGCGCTTCTCCTGTGTCTCTCCGGCGGGTCTGTTAAATGAAGTGCCGGTTCGTGAGACAATCAGAGCTCACGAACGGGTACTTCATTTAATATACCCGCCGAGACGCAGGAGGGACACAGAAGAGGCGCGCACTGTGCCCTCCGTGTCCCCTCCTTCCCATTGCATTGACTCGAGTATAAGCCGAGGGGGCTTTTTCAGCACAAAAAAAAAGTGCTGAAAAAGTCGGCTTATACTCTAGTATATATATATATATATATATATATATATATATATATATATATATATATATATATATATATATATATATATAGCAGAAGAAATAGGTAGGTCCGGCACTCCAGACGTCTTACAAAATTCAGTCTCACACCAGCATCATAGTAGACAACGTTTCAGTGCTTTTATTGCAGCACTTTCGTCAGGTCAGTTATAAGTGCTACAATAAAAGCACTGAAACGTTGTCTACTATGATGCTGGTGTGAGACTGAATTTTGTAAGACGTCCGGCACTATATATATATATATATATATATATATATATATATATATATATAGAGAGAGAGAGAGAGGCAGGCGACGGCGCGGCACTCAGGGCTCAGGTTAACCTGATGAAAATCTTTGAATAAGATTGAAACGTTGTTAAGAAGACGTGGTTGTCGTACTTGATTTCTTGCCCTGAGTGCAGCGCCGTCGCCTGCAACCCATATTTTGTGAGGGCACCGGGTCAAGGTAAGATTATATATATATATATATATATATATATATATATATATATATATATATATATATATATATATATATATATATATATATATATATATATATATATATATATATATATATATATATGACACATCCAACAAGCATAAAATTATAATACATTATTATTTTAAATTGAATACAGGAGGAACTTTGGGCTAAACACGGATCTTCTGTAAAAATAAAACAGGTCCCTAGGACAGGGAACACAACCGCTAATAGTACTGTGTGAGGAGTACATTAAATACTGCATTCCGTGGTAGTTTAGTTTATTTCAAGTACTGCAGAAACCCATTACATAAACCAACATGTCAAATTATCTCTATTTTATATCATACACATTTTGACAAAACCACCAACTTAAAATTGTCTGAAAGATATACGAAGTATACAGATGTGTCCTTATACACCTAGCCTTGAGATGTGGTTTAGCATAGCAACTTCTAAATTTGTGCTTTATTTGCACCACAGGAGCAGCAAAATACCACTCAATCTGCACCAGAGATACACTGGGCTGTGACTTTATCCACACAGGAATTAGCTTTAAATATGTGTAAAGTCGCAGATGCAACAAAAGGAACTTGGGGACATATTTAATAACAAGTGATGTTCTTGTTTTCAAACACATGACAGTTAGGAGCCAAATGGTTAGAGCACCATTTAAGATCAGTAACGAGTGATAGCAAGAATATTACGTAAATATGCCACTTGGTGTGAAAAATAGGGATTTTTGTTTACTTACCGTAAAATCTCTCTCTCTGATTCCATCTGGGGGACGCTGCGCCGTTACTTGTTGGTTAGAGATGTGTGGTAGTGGAGTTTGGCACAGAACCCATCAAAAACTGCCTCCTCCACCCTCTAACCCCTCCCATCTCCTTCCTGCCTAGCCAGCAACTAAGTTAACGTTTAGCCAAGCCAAAGGAGGTAGAACAGAAAATAACCGTTTAAACCAGACAAACATACAGGAGGGATCGCAGCGTCCCCCAGATGGAAACAGAGAAAGATTTTACGGTAAACAAAAATCCCTACTTCTCTTTCATCCATCTGGGGGACGCTGAGCCGTTACTTGTGGGATTTCCCAAAGCAAGCTAATGAGTGGAGGCAGACTTAGACGGCATAGCCGTCTGTAAGACTTGACGCCCAACAGAGGCAGTCTCCAAACCGAAAGTATGAACACGGTAAAACTTTGTGAAAGTATGTACGGCTGCCATGCACAGCTGCTCAATAGATGCACCACCGCGAACAGCCCAAGAGGCTCCAACAGCTCTAGTCGAATGAGCCTGAATTGAGTCAGGTACCGAAACATTTGAAGACACGTACGCCTGCCTGATGGCTGACGTTACCCAACGGGCCACTGTGTTCTTGGAAGCCGGCCAACCTTGTTTGGGCGCATCAATCAATACCAACAATGTATCCGTACAACGGAAAGATTCTGTGCGAGACAAATAAATGCGTAAGGCCCTAACCACATCCAAGAGGGCCAAATAGGAGTTCTCTCCGATAGAAGACAGAGCAAACGCTGGAAGGACAATGTCCTGATTTAGATGGAACAACCTCGGAAGGAAGGAAGGCTTTGTCCTCAGAACCACCCGGTCATCATGAAAAACTAACAAGGGTGGTCTGCAAGAAAGAGCCGCCAACTCAGACACCTGTCTAGCTGAGGCAATAGCCAAAAGAAAAACAACTGAGTGTTAGATAACGTAGTTCTACAGATTCCAAAGGCTCAAACGGAGACTTTTGAAGAGCCGTAAGGACTAAGTTTAAATCCCAGGGAGGAACCGGAGGGACAAAAGGTGGCTGAATCCGAAGTACTCCCTGAAGGAATGTCTGAACCTCTGGAATGATAGCTAGTTTCTTTTTAAATAGAACCGACAAGGCTGAAACCTGACCCTTTAGTGAAGAAAGTCTCAGACCCTTATTGAGACCCTCCTGAAGGAAAGATAGTAGACAAGGAATTCTAACACAAATGCGGTGTCAACCCACGCTTTTCACACCAAGCAATGTAAATACCCCATACCCTGTGGTAAATTCCAGAAGTCATCGGCTTTCTAGCCTGAATCATCGTTTGTACAACAGAATGAGAAAATCCTTTTGCCCTTAAAATGTTGGATTCAAGAACCAAGCCGTCAAAGCCAGCCGACTTAAATCTGGGTGGCGACATGGTCCTTGAAGAAGATCTGGTCGCAGGGGGAGACGAAAGGGTTCATCGACAACCATGGCGCGCAGAAGTGTGTACCACTGCCGGCGTGGCCAATCTGGAGCCACCAGAATGATTGCGAGACCTTCTCGCCTAAAGCGTTGAAGTAGACGTGGAATCAGTGGAATTGGCGGAAACACATATCCCAGTTGAACATGCCACGGGGCTGTCAGGGCATCGATTAGAACTGCTTGAGGATCCTGAGTACGCGACCCGTAGTGAGGGAGCTTCTTGTTGAGACGAGACGCTATCAGGTCTACGTCGGGCATTCCCCAGCAGGCCACTAGGGTTAGAAACACCTCCTGGTGAATCTTCCATTCTCCCAGATGAATTGTGTGAAGGCTTAAAAAATCTGCTTCCCAGTTCTCGACCCCAGGGATGTGAATCGCGGATATTGACAGAACCCAACGTTCCGCCCACGTGAGAATCTGAGCGACTTCTCTCATGGTGGACCAGCTTTGAGTTCCTCCCTGTTTGTTTATGTAAGCCACTACCGTGGCGTTGTCAGACTGAACACGAACTGGATGACCCTGTTACCATGGTTTGAATCTGAAGGAGTGCATACAGTATTGCCCTCAACTCCAAAATGTTGATCTGCAATTTTGACTCCGGACTGTTCCAGCATCCTTGAAAGTGATGAGTTTGGAACACCGCTCCCCAACCGCTGAGGTTTGCGTCTGTGGTGACCATCATCCAAGACCAAATTGTGAATGGAGCTCCTTTGGTCAAATTGTGGCTGTGAAGCCACCAGTGAAGTGATTGACGAGTCTTTACAGACAAGCGGATCAACTGCAATTCGAGATGTGGTCCCATCCGAGTCCAACAGCTGAGAATCTGAAACTTTGTGGATTTCGGTTTTTGAGGAGCAACTGGAAGAAAAGGGCTCTTGCCTCCTGTAGTATCTGAAATAACCTTCTTTAACTGCGACCCAAAAAGAAACTCCCCTTCAAAGGGTACCGCAGTCAAGGTCTGCTTTGAGTCCGAATCAGCATTCAAAACCCGAAGCCAAAGAGACCGTCTTGCTGACACGGTCAAGGAAGAAACACGGGACTGCAGTGCGGCAGAATCTAATAAGGCCTCACCCACATAAGAGCCTCCGAGATCTGTTCTGCTAATTGGATGGCTTCCGATGGATCATCAGACTGCATTCCAGATACGACCTGTGCTAGCCAGTCATCCACGGCCTTAAGGACCCAAGCGCCACATGATAAAGAAAACAGATTTAAGTATTGCTTCTATCTTCCTATCTGTAGGGTCTTTAAAAGTCACAGACTGTACAGAGGGAATAACCGTAGCTTTCGCCAAATGTGAAATAGGAGCGTCTACCTTCGGGGCCGTTTCCCAAAACCTTGTGTCCTCCTCTGTAAAAGGATATAGAAATTTAAATTTCTTAGGAGCCTGGAAACGAGAATCCGGTTTAAGACAGGGCTCCTTTAAAATATCCACAAAGTAAGAGTAAGAAAGGAAGACAGTAACTTGTCTTTTCTGTCTTTTGAAGAAAGCAGAGGAAGTCTCCACCACTGCCGTATCCTGAATATTAAGAGTTTGACGAATGGCTTCAATCAGCAATCTAACACCTGAGCTAGTAGATAGCTCCTCGTCTTCCCAAGCCGAAACCTCGTCCCATTCTGTGTCTACTTCCCCCTCCTTCAATGGAGACATCAGAGAATCCAACTCCTCTCCCAGAAAGGTTATAGCCGGCAAAGGTTGTGGCCGTTTTGTAGCAGTGAAACTGTTGGCAGAGTTTACAAATTTGCTCAAAGAATGGAGTTAAATCAGCAATACACTTGCCCATATTCTGAGCCCACAGAGGCTCCACCGGAGTCTGACTGAATTCAGCCTCCGATCTGGACTGACGCAATTCAGAAATGGCATCCACCATGTTCTTGGCCTATGGAGGCATAGACTGATCTGTGGAACCTCCCTGCTGGTCCGCCACTGATGCACCAGAGCAGGAAGTACAGAGGGTACCCGTGTCCGCGCTACCTCTAGCCAGCTTTGAGCCACACTGAACAGGAAAAATAAACAACCGAGGCTGTTTTCCCCTTTGTAGTTTTGTCTGGCTTATTGGCCGTATTCTCTTTTTTTAAACAATATTTAAGAGCACTATAAATGAACTATAAATCCCCTATAACAGTGACCTAGCAGTGAACCCACAATTTTAGTGACACTAAAATAGAGGTCTGCTATCTCTCACTAGCGCTAGAGAAAATAACCCACAAATATACCTGCAGTTAGCTGATCCCCACTGAATAAACAGAGTGAGAAGTGCTGCTGCTTCTAATAGAGTGAGAATTGCTGATCTCTCCGTGTCTTAGGCTGCGTGTGTTGCACAGCGTCCCAGGGTCTGCAGCTGGAGAAGATGGCGCCCGGAGCCCTCTAAATGCTGGAGGGAAGCGTGCGCGGGCAGAGCAGGGCGGGAAATCCGTCCCTTCATGTATTACGTAACCACCGCGGCTGCTCTCAGTAAGAGTACAGCAGCCGAAAGTCCGTGTCTCCCGCGCGCCGCTACACACAGCGGCTTTCGCGGGCAGCAGTTAAAGTGTATGGCGGTCCCGGGGAGTGTAATACTACTCTCCCGGACACTGCTCGGTAGCAGGGAGAAGAAGAAAAAAAAAAAAAAGGACCCTTGACAAATAACGCTCACCTCCAGAGAGTGGATGCGGGGTGGGAGGAGGGGGAGCGCATAGGGGCGAGGGGGGGGGGGGATAGAGCTGTACGGAGGATACACAGAACAAAATAGACATTAGAAATAGAAGGGACAGCCCAATACTGTCAGTGACAGATTGTGGATGTCCTGTACCTCATCCCTGCCGGTATCCTGTTCAATTAGAAGGAAGAATGGAGCCGAAGTGTGGTGGCCCTCCAGCGGCAGAGCGGAGAGGGAACAAACCTTCTTTCTAACTAAGCCCACTCTACCAGTACCTGTCACCTGTATACAGGGACTAGGTACTTCAGAAAAGTCCAAAAGTTTTGTGCCTGTGTCTGTAATGCACAGGCACAAAACTAAAACGGAGTTGCTGGCTAGGCAGGAAGGAGATGGGAGGGGTTAAGGGGGGAGGAGGCAGTTTTGTGCCAAACTCCACTACAACACACCTCTAACCCACAAGTAACGGCGCAGCGTCCCCCAGATGGATGATAGAGAAAAGTCACATATGCTACATTGTAGCCCTTCACATACAGATTCAGGCTCATTTGCACACAGATGTACAAGTGTTGAATATCAAAGTAATCAGAGCAGTCTTGCAGCATAGCAACTAAGATGCACATTCAAGTGAAAAAGATGCAAAAAAGACCCTCTGTGCAAGCCGCGTGGCATGGGGCCTGGCACTCCGAGAAAAGCTGTTTGGCGTGACTGAGGCAGTAGTGTATGAGGACATCTGCGTATAGCGCAGTCACAATTAATGGGTACAATATTTTTAAATATATAAATGGGTTGATGTACCTGGTGATGCTGACTGTCGTCCAGTGTTTTAAATACCATGGCTACCATTCCATGTGCTCGCAGGTGCATTCGGAAGCTTGGCATCGCACACTTTGTCGCCAAGCTTATTACACTGTGAGGAGCAAAACAGAAATTAAAGAATAAAATAGCACAAAATAAATAAAAGTAAGATTTTACTTACCGGTAAATCTATTTCTCGTAGTCCGTAGTGGATGCTGGGGACTCCGTAAGTACCATGGGGAATAGACGGGCTCCGCAGGAGACATGGGCACTTTAAGAAAGAATTTAGATTCTGGTGTGCTCCGGCTCCTCCCTCTATGTCCCTCCTCCAGACCTTAGTTAGAGAAACTGTGCCCGGAAGAGCTGACCGTACAAGGAAAGGATTTTGGTAATCCAGGGCAAGATTCATACCAGCCACACCAATCACACCGTATAACTTGTGATAACTTTACCCAGTTAACAGTATGAACAACAACAGAGCATCAGTTCAACCCTGATGCAACCATAACATAGCCCTTATTGCAGCAATAACTATATACAAATATTGCAGAAGAAGTCCGCACTTGGGACGGGCGCCCAGCATCCACTACGGACTACGAGAAATAGATTTACCGGTAAGTAAAATCTTATTTTCTCTAACGTCCTAGTGGATGCTGGGGACTCCGTAAGGACCATGGGGATTATACCAAAGCTCCCAAACGGGCGGGAGAGTGCGGATGACTCTGCAGCACCGAATGAGCAAACACAAGGTCCTCCTCAGCCAGGGTATCAAACTTGTAGAACTTTGCAAAAGTGTTTGAACCTGACCAAGTAGCCGCTCGGCACAGCTGTAATGCCGAGACCCCTCGGGCAGCCGCACAAGAAGAGCCCACCTTCCTAGTGGAATGGGCCTTAACTGATTTTGGCAGCGGCAATCCAGCCGCAGAATGAGCCTGCTGAATCGTGTTACAGATCCAGCGATCAATAGTTTGCTTTGAAGCAGGCGCACCAAGCTTGTTGGAAGCATACAGGTTAAACAAAGAGTCTGTTTTCCTGAATCTAGCCGTTCTGGCTACATAAACCTTCAAAGCCCTGACCACATCAAGCAACTCGGAATCCTCCAAGTCAGTAGTAGCCACAGGCACCACAATAGGTTGGTTTATATGAAAAGATTAAACCACTTTTGGCAGGAATTGTGGACGGGTCCGCAACTCTGCTCTATCCGCATGGAAAACCAGATAGGGGCTTTTATGTGACAAAGCCACTAATTCTGACACACGACTAGCCGAAGCCAAGGCTAGCAGCATGACCACCTTCCACGTGAGATATTTCAATTCCACCGTTTTGAGTGGTTCAAACAAGTGGGATTTCAGGAAACTCAACACCACGTTAAGATCCCAAGGTGCCACTGGAGGCACAAAAGGGGGTTGAATATGCAGCACTCCCTTTACAACGTCTGGACTTCAGGTAGAGAAGTCAACTCCTTTTGAAAGAAAATGGATAGGGCCGAAATCTGGACCTTAATGGACCCCAATTTTAGGCCCAAATTCACTCCTGACTGTAGGAAGTGAAGGAAACGGCCCAGCTGGAATTCCTCCGTAGGGGCATTCCTGGCCTCACACCAAGCAACATATTTTCGCCATATACGGTGATAATGTTGAGTTGTCACGTCCTTCCTAGCCTTTATCAGCGTAGGAATGACCTCCTCCGGAATGCCTTTTTCCGCTAGGATCCGGCGTTCAACCGCCATGCCGTCAAACGCAGCAGCGGTAAGTCTTGGCCCCTGTTGCAACAAGTCCTGTCTTAGATGAAGAGGCCACGGGTCCTCTGTGAGCATTTCTTGCAGATCTGGATACCAAGTCCTTCGTGGCCAATCTGGAACAATGAGTATCGTTCTCACTCCTCTTTTTCTTATTATTCTCAGCACCTTGGCATGAGAAGAAGAGGAGGAGGAAATACATAGACCGACTGGAACACCCACGGTGTCACCAGGCGTCTACAGCTATCGCCTGAGGGTGTCTTGGCCTGGCGCAATACCTCTGTAGTTTTTTGTTGAGGCGGGATGCCATGTCCACCTGTGGCAGTACCCACCGACTTGCAGTCTGTGAGAAGACTTCCTGATGAAGTCCCCACTCTCCCGGGTGGAGGTCGTGTCTGCTGAGGAAGTCTGCTTCCCAGTTGTCCACTCCCGGGATGAACACTGCTGACAGTGCGCTTACGTGATTTTCCGCCCAGCGAAGAATTCTGGTGGCTCGCTACCCTGCTCCTTGCGCCGCCTTGTCGGTTTACATGAGCCACTGCGGTGATGGTGTCTGACTGAATCAGAACCGGTTGGTCGCGTAGCAGGGTCTCCGCTTGACGTAGGGCGTTGTATACGGCCCTTAGTTCCAGGATGTTGATGTCAAGGCAAGTCTCCTGACTTGACCACAGACCTTGGAAATTTCTTCCCTGTGTGACTGCTCCCCACCCTCGGAGGCTTGCATCCGTGGTCTCCAGGACCCAGTCCCGAATGCAGAATCTGCGGCCCTCGAGAAGGTGAGCACTCTGCAGCCACCACAGGAGAGATACCCTGGCCCTGGGGGATAGGGTGATTAACCGATGCATCTGAAGATGTGATCCGGACCACCTGTCAGGTAAGTCCCATTGAAAGGTCCTCGCATAGAACCTGCCGAAGGGAAAGGCCTCGTATGATGCCACCATCCTTCCCAGGACTCGAGTGCAGTGATGCACTGACACCTGTTTTGGTTTTAATAGGTTCCTGACCAGTGTCATGAGCTCTCTCTATCGGGAGATAAACCCTTTTCTGGTCTGTGTCTAGAATCATGCCTAGGAAAGGCAGACGAGCCCTAGGAACCAACTGCGATTTTGGAATATTTATAATCCAACCGTGTTGCCGTTACACTTCCAGAGAAAGTGCTACGCTGATCAGCAACTGCTCTCTTGATCTCGCTTTTATGAGGAGATCGTCCAAGTATGGGATAATTGTGACTCATTGCTTCCGCAGGAGTACCATCATTTCCGCCATTACCTTGGTAATTATTCTCGGTGCCGTGGAGAGACCAAACGGCATCATCTGAAATTGGTAATGACAATCCTGTACCACAAATCTGAGGTACGCCTGATGATGTGGATAAATGGGGACATGAAGGTATGCATCCTTTATGTCCAGAGACACCATAAAATCCCCCCCTTCCAGGCTTGCGATGACCGCTCTCAGCGATTCCATCTTGAACCTTTTCAGGTATATGTTCAGTGATTTTAAATTCAATATGGGTCTGAACAAACTGTCCGGTTTCGGGACCACAAACATGGTTGAATAATAACCCCTTCCCTGTTGAAGATACAATTTGCGAATTGCAGTAAACACTGGCTGTCGGTGAGGGGTATCTCCTCGAAGTCCAGCTTGTATCCCTGAGACACAATATCTATTGCCCAGGGATCCAACAGGGAGTGAACCCACTTGTGGCTGAAATTTCGAAGACGTGCCCCCACCGGGCCTAGCTCCGCCTGTGGAGCCCGAGTGACATGCGGTGGATTTTGTAGAGGCCGGGGAAGACTTCTGTTCCTGGGAACTGGCTGTGTTGTGCAGCTTCTTTCCTCTGCCCCTGCCTCTGTCAAGAAAGGACGCACCTCGGACTTTGTTTCTTTGTGATCGAAAGGACTGCATTTGATAATGTCGTGTTTTCCTAGGCTGTGCTGGAATATAAGGCAAAAGATCAGAATTACCAGCTATAGCTGTGCAGACCAGGTCCGAGATCCCTTCTCCACACAATCCTCAGCCTTGTAAGGTAAACCTTCCATATGCCTCTTAAGTCGGCATCACCTGTCCATTGCATGTTCCACAGGACACGTCAAGCAGAAATCGACATAGCGTTGACTCTAGAACCCAGTAGACTAATGTCTCTTTGGGCATGTTTTATATATATAGATCTAAAACAGATATATATATATATATATATATATATATATATACACACACACACATGCATACACACATACTAGGGTCTCAATCTCTGCTGATAAAGTATCTTTCCACGCTGCTACAGCGCTATAAACCCATGCCGACACAATCGCCGGTCTGAGTAGTGTACCAGAATGTGTGTAAATGGACTTCAAAGTACTTTTACTGCATGCTATCTGCAGGATCCCCGAGGATAGCTGTTAAGTCAGCGCTACCTTTTGGGCAACGTGACACCCTAGGGGAAGATTCCCATCGTATCCTGGCCCTAGTAGGGAAAGGATACTCCCTGAGAATTCTTTGTGGGAAACTGCAGTCTCTTGTCTGGAGATTCCCGCTCTTTTTCTTCATGAGAGGAGGGAAATTTACCTCAGCTTTCTTCCCCTTAAACATGTGTACCCTTGTGTCAGGGACAGATGAGTCATCAGTGATATGTAAAACATTTTTTATTACAATAATCATATATTGAATACTTTCCTGCCATTTTGGCTGTAACTTTGCATTATCGTAGTCGACACTGGAGTCAGACTCCGTGTCGATATCAGTGTCTATTATTTTGGATAGTGAGCATTGAGAGACTCTGAAGGTCTCTGCGACATAGGGACAGACATGGGTAGATTCCCTGTCTGTTCTCTAATCTTTTGTGCAATAATTTTACCTTAGCACTTAATTTCACATATCCAAACAGGTGTCGGCGTTGTCGACGGAGACACCACTCACACACACATTTGCTCCATCTCCTCCTAGGGGAGCCTTTTACCTCAGACATGTCGACACACGTACCGACACACCACACACTCAGGGAATGCTCATCTGAAGACAAATCCCTCACAAGGCCCTTTGGAGAGACAGAGAGAGAGTATGCCAGCACACACCCCAGCGCTATATAACCCAGGAATAACACAGTAACTTAATGTTAACCCAGTAGCTGCTGATTATATAGATTTGTGCGCCTAATTATGTGCCCCCCCCCCTCTCTTTTTACCCTCTTCTACCGTGTATCTGCAGGGGAGAGCCTGGGGAGCTTCCTCTCAGTGGAGCTGTGGAGAAAAAATGGCGCAGGTGAGTGCTGAGGAAGAAGTCCCGCCCCCTCGACGGCGGGCTTCTGTCCCGCTAAAATATACATTTTCTTGGCGGGGGCTCATACATATATACAGTGCCCAACTGTATATATGTGTACTTTTGCCAAAAAAGGTCAATATGCTGCCCAGGGCGCCCCCCCCTGCGCCCTGCACCCTTACAGTGACCGGAATATGTGAGGTGTGTTTGGAGCAATGGCGCACAGCTGCAGTGCTGTGCGTTACCTCATGTGAAGAACGGAGTCTTCTTGCTTCTCATACTCACCCGGCTTCTGTCTTCCGGCTCTGCGAGGGGGACGGCGGCGCGGCTCTGGGATCGGACGACGAGGGTGAGATCCTGTGTACGATCCCTCTGGAGCTAATGGTGTCCAGTAGCCTAAGAAACAGGACCTAGCTTCAGAGAGTAGGGCTACTTCTCTCCCCTCTGTCCCACGATGCAGGGAGTCTGTTGCCAGCAGAGCTCCCTGAAAATAAAAAACCTAACAAAATACTTTCTTACAACAAGCTCAGGAGAGCTCACTGAACAGCACCCAGCTCGTCCGGGCACAGATTCAAACTGAGGTCTGGAGGAGGGACATAGAGGGAGGAGCCAGAGCACACCAGAATCTAAATTCTTTCTTAAAGTGCCCATGTCTCCTGCGGAGCCAGTCTATTCCCCATGGTCCTTACGGAGTCCCCAGCATCCACTAGGACGTTAGAGAAATATCTACTACATAAACACACCGCTGGACATGAACACATTGCAAAGCCTCTACATAAATTATTTGTAAAATATTTGGAGGCAGATTCAATTAACCTCAGTGTTACTGCACGACTGTAGCTCTGCCCTGAGCTATTCAATTACTGCCACTGGCCTGAGCGGTAAGCCCCAAGAGGTGATTTACGGAGTATTTTTCCCCTCAAAGCCTCAGGAGCTAAGAGGACTAATCAACGCTAAGTGCACCCACTAGGGGTTACCTTGCAGGGTAACTTCAAGGCTCTGTGCACTTCACCCGCAATCTATGGGTTAACGTGCGTTAGCCACGGGCTTACTGTGCGGGAATATTGGCTAGTAACTGAATAGTTCCTGGCATTAAACCCAAAGCTAAAGCCACCCCCATGCAGCTAACTGAATCTGCCCTTTAGTTGGAAAAGAATTGTGTCACCCAAATGTGTGTTGGTATAGAAGTACATAATATTATTTTCTCTAAACATAAGAGACACTGGAGTTGCATGTCCTGCTTGACTCCACAATGTAGCTGGGCAGAGGCTGCCTGAGTTTAGATAAGTGGTGATTACAGGTAACTATTGTTAGCGTCCAAACACCTACAGATGTGTATGCGATCAACGTAGCCACAAAAGGGTTGCAAGGGCTCACAAGTCACGATTGTGACTATTCACACCCACATGAGACCCGTTCATGGAATTGTATGAACCAATGTGATTCAATGGAATGCGGGTGAGTGTAAAGTGTCCCCACACGGCAGCGATTGCTGTGGCAGGCAGAAAAGATGAGCTAAAACTCATCTGTATGTTGCAGTGAGGAGAGACACCATTAAACAGCTGCAACTGCAAAATTAAATAATAAAAATGGAGAACGATATTCACAAATCAGTTATTACCTATATGCTTCTAATTTAGATATACTTTGTATCTCAGCAACATTAAGAATTATTGGGTATTTTGCTTCTCTTTATTTTTAGGGTATTGTACAAGGAAAAAGGGCAATATAATTACATTTACACAATAAGAAAGTCCAGAATGTCATCTGCATCTTCATTTGCCTGCCTTCATGCAGGAAATTCTCTACAGACTTCATTATTGTGGTATTACAGAATTTCCACTTCATAACGCAGAAGACCCACATTCTGCAGAGTTGTCTACACCAGAGGTTCCCAAATGCGGCCCTCAAGGCACCCCAATGGTCCAGGTTTTACATGTATCCATGCTTGGCCACAGGCGACTTAATTAGCACCTCACTCAATTTGATTTAACCATCTGTGCTGAGCCATGGATATACCTAAAAGCTGGACTGTTGGGGTGCCTTGAGGACCGCCTTTGGGAACCTCTGGTCTACACGGTGCACTGTGTGCAGTTACAATGGAGAGAATGAAATAAAAACATTCTTGTCCATACCATGAGCACTTTCACCTGGCAGCTGTAGAGAGCCATGTACAGCCAACATATTGAGCCAAAAGCCTTCCTTCTGACCACCCGATATGGATGATGGGCATGCACAGGTAAAACCTAGACAAGAACCTTTTTAGTTTCCAACTATGCATTTTACTTTATAGCAATCCATACAATAAATACACCCCAAGGCACATGACCAACCTAAGGCATCGCGTGTTTATGGGCTGGTTACTCTTCAGTCCACTGAGCAAGTACTCAATATCATCTGTGAACTCCTGATTTTCACCAAATTCTACCACATCATTGAAGTGCTTCACGTGTTGAACAACGGTGTACAGCTAGGAGACAGAAATACATAATTTAACTGTCATAATGGGTTCAGTGATTGCCTAATTATGTGGGTAAGCAAGCATTATAGTTACTGTTGTCCAACCATTAGTAAACCATCATCAAATGCAATGTTCAGATACAACTGCCTGACTAAACCTCTTCCATACTTGCATAAAAATGCTTTATTGTTGGAACATTGCAATTCAGTAGGTTTGTCTGTGATCAATTTTACATGTGAACAAATCCACAGAACTTGTTGGTATCAGAACAATATATGCAACCTAAAATGTATTCTGAAAAATATTCTAGTTCATTTTACATATACTGAAAAGTAAAATAATTAGGGGGGGGGGGGGTCAATTAGTCACGGGAATTTACATGAGGTAATTGATCCCCTTGGTATCGCTCCAAATGCAGCCAGCAGTTAACAGGGTTTTTTTTATTTTATTATTTTTTTATTAAGCCAGCGGTTCCCAAACTTCATTGATTAACAGCACCCTAGGGTTTCAGTATTTTTTCCCCGGCACCCCAGTTATGCGGTGGTGTACAGATGTGTGCTTCTGGTTGTCCACGTTTTTTGATTGGCAGCCACTAGCACTGGGTTTTGCTTATCACTTTGACTATAAATAATAAGATTTGGTACTGGACCACCAATCCAAGGCCCGAGGGTGCCTAGAGAGACAGTTTGGGAACCACTGGATTAGGGCAATATGTTTTGCTAATTATACATGAAAGTTCTTCACATGGATTAACACTCTCAATAGAGCTCTTTAATAGCTTGCACATATTTCCTCTAATGTGATCCAAAGTAAAGTATAGGTATTTGTGTTCACGCTAGGCTGTTTTATCAGTGCACTGTGCCCTGTCCGATTTTAAAGTGGCAAAATGCACCCTGCCAAAATAGCCTGCCGAGTGCCAACCCCACCCGCGGGCCGCAGTGTCCCGCTGGTGGGAAAAGTTGCTTGTTCCGATAGCCGCTGGTGAATAGATGCCATGAGGGGAGAGCTTGGGGGTAACCTAACACCTCCATAAGTGCTGGGAACACCACCCAAGAGTGACTCCAATAGGGCTGTGCCCCTCTCCCCAGCCAGTTATGCCCCCTTCTTGGGAGAATGCGCAGGGAAGTCCTCCCCTTGTTCTACCGGGAACACTATTGGAGTACGACAATATAATCAGAAACTCACCTCTTTATGCTCCTTCCTGCATTTCAGTGCAGTTACTATGTCTTGATAGGGCTGTGTGGGAATAGTCACAGTTTTAATCACTTTGGGAGGAGGAGCCGGTGCCTTAAACACACCATCATCCTTGGGACATGGAGCCTCTGAAGGTTTTGCCTACAGAGAAAGATTAACACTAAATACATAAACATACACTGGATGAGGATGCAAATGATAAAAGAATATATAGTGAACACCGTTTGTTGCATTAGGTAGCACATTCATTTTGGCAGCATTTACAAAAAGCAGCAGCTACATTTTCAAAGCTTATTTGAGCTTTGTGTCACTATATACACACAAATTAAATTCTTAAACTTTCCCTATCCCAGTGAGAACATGGCTAATACTTAAAAAGTCTACTACCGTGGCCCATTCTAATTAGTATGAAAAACTGGAAGGAAACACCCTAGAGAGCATTCTAACAGAATAAAAGGCCTCTGCCAACAGATTAGCATTCTTTGGAAGGAAGCACAGAACAAAATGCCTCACTGGGTAAGCAGAGAAGCTTGGTGTTCTGCTTACAATTTTCATAAACGCACAGCTGCCAAGAGGTTTTAGACCTGGATTTAATTTTGGTTAGGGCTGGCAAATTAAAGGCAGACAATCAGTTGGAATAAAAAAAGGTGCCATGTCTGGTCAAATGATGGCAGGTAACACAGGGCTGAATGTGCACCAATTCTAAAATTGTGCAAAGGTTTGAGATAGCATGCATGTTTTTCCAGAGAGAAATGCAGGAAAGCCCAGTCAAAGTTTAAGAACACATTCTTCATGTATTAAATACACTACAAGCTGATCACAGTAATCCATTTCTATTCAAATGTGATCTGTCAAGAGCGGAAAACTTCAGCTACAAAATGCTAGGTTCATAAATTAGTTTTGAGCAATGACACTGAAGATTTTATGTAGTATGAGCCACTTACTGGTGCAGACTGAGCTTTCAGTGCTGGTAAGGCAGGGAGCTCCTCTGACTCTGGTTGGTTCCAGTGCCTTGCATTATACACTGCTTTTGTTGGAGACTGAAACAAGATAATTTCTGCAGTTATGTAATCAAGTAAATCAAAGCTCTATAGCTAATTATACACTGAAAGTGCAGGAATAGATTTCTATTATAGGAATAGAGCTCTTTAGTAATGTATATTCTCCTTTAAGTGTAAAACACAAGTAATCTGTTAACTAAATCACATGCGAGGGCATCCAAAAATATATATTCAGTTACCTTACATTGTTGAAAACCACTATTAGGCTAAATACATAGCATTTATGTATACATACAACATGTGTTTAGCTCAGTGCTCGACAAATCCCAGGGGCCAGGTAGCCATGGCGCCTAGATTTTACAGGGAGGAAGCAGATCCTCTCCAGCCCAGCAAAGATTTTTGGAGGTGTGTCTGTATTGCAGCAGCCATTTCTTGCACAGGAGAGCATGTGCTGAGTGTCTGTCCCAACCTGCGCTGACTACTGTGCCTGTCTGTCCTATCCTGCTCTATCTGCTGTCTCCAAACTCCGGCTGCATAGAGATCTCCAATAAGAGGGTCTATGCATGGCCAGGGATTGTGGCTTCAGAGGGGTAGGATAGTGATGTGGCCACAGGGTAGGAGGGAGTTTGCCCAGAGGAAGGCTGTGGAGTGGTTGTTTGCCTGTAGGCACCTCCTTATTTGTGTGGCCGTGGGGGTTGGTTGACGGTGGAGGTTAGCTGCTTACTAATGTGGCTGCGGGGGGAAGGGGAGGGGGGTTGTTTGCCTGGGGGGTAGCTGCACTGCAGTGTGAATGCAAAAGGCTGATATGCCAGGGGAAATCCCATTGGTTGTGTGGCGGTTTGTGGGGAGACTACTCAGTGATGTGGCTGTGGAAGGGGAGTTTTGGCTTTTGGGCTTTTTTGGGGGGCGGAGGGGTGGAAGGGGGCTAGTCTGGCTCCTAGATTTGAGAAAAAATTGTCAAGCCCTGGTTTAGCTAGTGAGCTCTCACGGGCAGACCCTCTTCCCTCATGTGCTTTTCCATCTGAATTATACCATCATCCCCTCCCCATTGCCCACAACGGCATCAAACCTTTGGGTTCTGCTGCCCTGCTGCTTACTTGGGTACTAGGACTGCTGATGCAGCAATGTCTAAAAACCTTGTCCATGTCCTGCAATGTTTTGTAATGTCCATACTGTTTCTGTACTTTGTAAGCCACTGCGGATCCCTGCCACACAAAAAATACAAATAATAATAATACTACTATTACTAATAATAATTAGGCCCCAGATTTTTAGGATCTAGAAAATCAGTTTTCTTCAATCCATGTTTTAGAATTTTCTAATTTTTTTTAATTTTAGTTTAGGAATTTTTATGTTGTATGAAAGTAAAACAAAACCATGCGACATATCATTATGTATTAAACACTGCCTTTATTATTACAGATGTGTCCTGCTACTTCCTTGCAGTGTTAGCTTCCGTGATGCGTACGCATCACGGAAGCGCTATGCCTTGGGATGCTTCCCCATAGAAGTGAATAGATTGCGGGTATGTGTGTACACTCGCGAATCTTGGTAGCTGGTGGTTGCATTGTATACGGTACGCAGCAATACTAACAGGACACATCTGTGTATACGAATTACATATGAAAACTACTCATTCCACACATTACCATAGTAAATTTATATAGTTTAAACTTAACAGTATTAGGTCTTGTGATCCAACAGTCACAATAGGTAATTTTAGGTACTAACACCACGATTAGATAATTTTAGGTCCAGTAGAAATATGTGCCCTTATTTATCAATGAGTGATAAATTTCAATGCGAGTGATAAACTGCACCAGCCAATCCGCTCTTAACTGTCATTTTTCAAGCACAGCCTGTGACATGGAAGTTAGGAGCTGATTGGCTGGTGAAATTTATCACTCATTGATAAATATAGGCATGAGTATGTTATTTCCTGGCACATATAAAAGGAGACTGAAAACTTGTGTAATGGGAAAGGATCAGAATACAGATGTGTCCACTAACCACCATTAAAATGCATCCTATTCACAAAATGATGCAAATAGGAAGCACAAGTAGACTCTGCGGATTAAAATATGGGGCCTTGCAGAGTTTTTGAAGGAACTCGGCAGGGAGGTTGTTCCAAACATCTTGTAGAACTAAACACAGATCTTCAGTGGATGTAGGTTTGCTCAAATTTTTCTGTCTCTCCATGTAATCCCAGACAGACTCAACGTTCAGATCAGGGCTCTGTGGCAGACATATAACTTTCAAGATTCCTGGTTCTTCTTTAAGCTGAAAATAATGCTCAGTGATATTTGTTATATGTTTGGAGTCGTTGTCCTGCCGCAGAATAATTTTGGAGCCAATCAGACATCTCGCTGATGTTACTGCAAGATGGATAAGTACCTGTGTTTTTCTCTGCATTGGGGACACCATTATCCTTGACCAAATCCCCATGCTTCATTGTTGCCTGCAGACACTCATTATTGTACTGCTCTCCAGCCCTTCAGCGAACAAACTGCTTTCTGTTACAGCCAAATATTTCTAATTTTGACTCATCAGTCCAGAGCACCTGCTGACATTTTCCTGCACCTCAGCTCTTATGTTTTCATGCATAATTCAACCACTGGGCCTGGTTTCCACGTCAAAGTTATGACTTTTTAGGACACAATTCTTCCATGAAGACCGCTTCTGGACAGACTTTTCTAAACAGTAGATAGGTGTATCTGGGACCCACTGGTTTCTGCCAGTTCTGGACATCAACTATCAACACTTCAATTTTTGAAAGCATTCTTACTTTGCAGCATTTTTTCCACCCCTGCCTAAAACTTTTGCACAGTATTATATATGGTCTGGCTACATAATTACTGTATATTATGAAAAAGCAGATTGAAGATATCACATATGACATGAATGGTACAGATAGCTCTGCCCAAAGGGTAGAGAGTCTGTGGTTAGACAGAAGCATGATCGATCACCTATATTAGAAAGTCAATTGTGGCTGGTATTTCCATGTAGCTTTTGATGGTGTGGATGGGAGAAGCAAGAAAAAATTGGAAACATGAAAGATAACTATAGTCAAATACATGTGGGAACACATTTATAAAGGACATTTAAAAGGACATTTCATTGCATTTCCAAAGCACTCCCACTGAAAAATATTTCAGCTTTCAATTATGTTTCTATGTATCAAATGCATGAAATACAGTAAGAAGCATTCCCCATTATTACACCACATTGCAATTTAGAAACAGATAAAAACGCAAATCTGTACAGACTTATTTAGTACAATGATGTATACTTTTTGAATCAGTTAACGTTCACATAAGTTACATGACAAACACATTAACAGTAGACAGGTACATAGGGGGTATATGCAATTCCGGGCGAATTGCGGCTTTTTTTCGCTTGTTTTTAAATTCGACACAATTCGACCGTCGAATTCCGGCCGGCGGGTGCCGGAATTCGACATATTCAATAAAAAACGGATTAGACAGTCCCGCTGTCGAAAAACGGACCAATTGACGGATAAGTGCGTCCTGGATTCGACTTTTCCGACGGCGCAAAAAAGGTTAAAAAAAAAAAACACAGGAAAAAATTGCGTGGGGTCTCCCCTCCTAAGCATAACCAGCCTCGGGCTCTTTGAGCCGGTCCTGGTTGTAAAAATACGGGGGGAAAATGGACAGGGGATCCCCCGTATTTTTAGAACCAGCACCGGGCTCTGCGTAAGGTCCTTGTGCAAAAAATACGGGGGACAAAATGCGTAGGGGTCCCCCGTATTTTTTGAACCAGCACCGGGCTCCACTAGCTGGAGAGATAATGCCACAGCCGGGGGACACTTATACGTTTTTACTTTCACGGTGTGCATGTCCTGTTTTTATTTGGGTATTTTTTTTGCAGAAGAACTACAGGTACCAGCGGGCCCGTTTCCCCCCCGCATGCTGGTACTTGTGGTTCTCCAAGCACCAGCTTGCGGGGGAGGCTTGCTGGGACTTGTAGTTCTTCTGCAAAAAATAATATTCTTTGATTTTACACAAGGCTATCAGCCCCCCATCCGCAGCCCATGGATGGGGGGGGGGGAGACGCAGCCTCGGGCTTCACCCCTGGCCCTTGGGTGGCTGGAGGGGGGGACCCCTTGATTTAAGGGGTCCCCACTCCTCCAGGGTACCCCGGCCAGGGGTGACTAGTTGGGGATTTAATGCCACGGCCGCAGGGACCGGTATAAAAGTGTCCCCGGGCTGTGGCATTATCTCTCCAGCTAGTGGAGCCCGGTGCTGGTTCAAAAAATACGGGAGACCCCTACGCTTTTTGTCCCCCGTATTTTTTGCACCAGGACCAGACGCAGAGCCCGGTGCTGGTTCAAAAAATACGGGGGATCCCCTGTCCATTTTTTCCCCGTATTTTTACAACCAGGACCGGCTCAAAGAGCCAGAGGCTGGTTATGCTTAGGAGGGGGGACCCCACGCATATTTTTTTTTCGTGATTTTAACCCATTCTCACCCCTTCCCACTGAAAACCATGCTCTCTCAATTTTAGTCAGTTAAAAAAATATATATTATTTTAAAAAATATAAAAATAATAGTTGTAAATTCTAATAGACAAACCAAATACCTAATCCCTTCTAATATAAATAGATATGCTATTAGCAATAAAAAAACACTAAAAAAACCAAATTTTTTTTTTATTAGATTGCACCAGCAAAGTGAGGCGGAATGAAATTGACGAAATTACTGTCGAAAAGCACTGTTGTCGAATCGACATTCTTCAATTGAATATACTTTTGTCGAAAAGCCGCATTTTTACCATTGCAGACATGTCGAATTTGACAACTGTCGAATCTGAAAAAGTCGAATTTGAAAAGTCCGTTTTTTTGTCAAAAAGTACTGTATTGCATTGTCGAATATTTTTTTTGTGTCGAAAATGCCCCGTTTTTCGACATTTGCGGCAATTCGACCGCAATTGCATATACTCCATAACCTTAAAGCTGACAGTTGTATAAAACGAATTTATTCTGTTACATCCTTTGGAAAAATTAAATAAGACAAGACCGGGGTTTCTTTATAATGAACAATGCAGTGGAAACAGACACATGCTAACTTAATATTTTTCCATATTTTGGAATAATTGCATACCATAATGAGATAACATGGCGATGGGACCAAAGTCTAAGCTCACAATTCCTTTATGTCCCATGTACACACAGCCTGAATGTAATTTTAGACAATAGTTTTAATAACTTTGTGTATTAAACAAAGTTTGTGTACACTGAGCCATCAGAAAACAAAGGTTCCACTAACTCAGTCTCACTCCAAAAATCTGTATTTCAGAATATTTCATATTTAGGAATATTTGGATATGGGATACTCAACCTGTACCAACATGCCGTAAACAATGACAGTAAGGACATGAACATAACCATATCAACCAGGATAAACTAAATTACTACTTTATCCAGCTCAAAATACAAGTAATCTGTAGTTCTGAAAAAATGACAAATTCTAATTTTCTAACATCTACTTACATTCATATCTAAACTCCTGAAAATGCAAAACATGGCAAAATTATACATTTGTCATTCACGTAAAGCCAGAAACCAGCTCCAAGTATTTAGCACCTTAAACATATTAGATGTAAACTGAAATTGATTAAAGCTGAATTAAGCACATTGTCAATTAACTGTGAATTTAAGTGATTTATATATGCACCTAGAAATAATACTTTAATATTCTCAATATGCTCAAATGTCTGGCATGAGGAATCAGTATATAATGGACATCTATTTGTAGATAACCTATTTTATGGGCTACTTAGGTCAAAGGGTGCATACTTCTAAGATGACGATGACTGTATAGAGTAAGGAAGGAAGCGTATCAGTTTTAAGTCATGTTGTGTTTATACAAATACACATAACTTAACTTAATAGAAAATGCAAGCATGATTTACTGAAAAGAGGCTCACATCAACAATACCTCTGAAACTGCCCAGTGGAATCTGGCAGCAAATCATTGGAAATGGCTCTGACTTTTTTTTTCAGCAAATCCAACATATGCTCTATTGGACTAAAATCTGAGGAATTTAGAGGTCAGGGTGAAGGGGTAGACATGGTCTGAAACAATCTTTAGGTAGGTGGTTTGAGTCAGAGTAACATACACACAATAGCCAGAACCCAACAAAAACCTGAACATATTGCTGAGACCATCACACTGCCTCCACCAGTATGCCTTCTTACATAGAAACATAGAATTTGACGGCAGATAAGAACCACTTGGCCCATCTAGTCTGCACCTTTTTTTTTTTATCCTTTAGGCAATCTCAACCCTTTTTGAACTTAATTCTTTGTAAGGATATTCATATGCTTATCCCAAGCATGTTTAAATTGCTCTACAGTCTCAGACTCTACCACCTCTGATGGGAGGCTATTCCACTTATCCACTACCCTTTCTGTGAAGTAATTTTTCCTTAAAATTCCCCTGAACCTCCCCTTGAGTCTCAGTGTCTGTCCGAGTTCTAATACTTCTCTTCCTTTGAAGAATGTTTCCCTCCTGAACTTTAAGACCCTTGATATAGTTTAAAGTTTCTATCATGACCCCCGCTTTCGCTTCTCTCCTCCAAACTATACTTGTTAAGATCTTTTAGCCTTTCCGGGTACGTTTTGTGATGTAGGCCATGCACCATTTTAGATGCCCTTCTTTGTACACTCTAATGTATTTATATCCTTGTGGAGATATGGTCTCCAGAACTGGACACAGTATTCCAGATGAAGCCGAACTAATGACCTATACAGTGGCATTATCACTTCTTTTTTCCTGCTACTGATTCCTCTGCCTATGCAACCAAGCATCTGACTTGCCTTTCTCATTGCTTTGTTGCATTGCTTTCCTGCCTTCAAGTCACTTGAAATCGTGACTCCTAAATCCCTTTCCTCCTCAGTAGTTTCCATTATAGTACCCTTGATACCATATTTAGCCTTTGGGTTTTTGTGACCCAAGTGCATGATTTTGCATTTTTTAGCATTAAACTGTAGTTGCCACGTTCTTGACCATTTCTCAAGCCTACCTAGGTCATCAATCATTTATTTTACCCCTCCCGATGTGTCTACCCTGTTGCATATCTTTGTATCATCTGCAAAAAGGCATACCTTCCCTTCAATACCATCTGCAATGTCACCAACCAAGATATTAAAAAGAACTGGACCAAGTACAGATCCCTGGTGTACTCCACTGGTAACATTTCCCTCCACAGATTGCACTCCATTAACTACGACTGTCAGTTTCCTATCCTGCAACCAGGTTCTTATCTATTTAACTGGTTTTATAATCCACCCCCACGCTTTCAAGTTTTTTTTAGCAGTCTGCGATGTGGGACAGTGTCAAATGCCTTACTAAAGTCTAGATATGCTACATCTACAGCTCCCCCATGATCTATTATTTTCATCACAGAGTCAAAAAAGTCAATAAGATTTGTTTGGCATGATCTCCCACCAGTAAATCCATGCTGTTTTGGATCCTGTAAGTTGTTTGATTTAAGATATTCCACAACTCTTTCTTTTAATAGTTTTTCCATTACTTTCCCTACTACTGATGTAAGGCTTACTGGTCTGTAGTTACTTGCTTCTTCCTTGCTTCCACTTTTGTGCAGTGGAACTACATTTGCTCTTTTCCAGTCCTCTGGAATAGCACCTGTATTTAGTGACTGGTTAAATAATTCTGTTAAAAGGTGTAACCAGCACATCTTTTAGCTCTTTGAGTATCCTTGGGTGTATCCCATCTGGTCCCATTGATTTATCCACTTTTAGTTTTGAAAGTTCTGTTAGGACCTTCTCCTCTGTAAATGAACTTTCATCTGCCTTATTTTTATGAATGCCCTTGCAACTTAACTGTGGCCACATCCCTTCTTTTGTAGTAAATACGGAGCAAAAATAATTATTTAGGTGATCTGCTATTGCCTTGTCTCCCTCCACCAAATGCTCACTCTCTGTCTTAAGTCTTATTATTCCTCCATTTGATTTTCTCCTTTCACTTATATACTTAAAAAAAAGTTTTGCCTCCTTTATCTGACTGGGCCATTTTCTCCTCAGCTTCTGCCTTTGCACGTCTGATCACTTTCTTAGCATCCTTCCGTCTGTCAAGATACCCCTCTTTGTCGTTATTATTTTGAGTCTGTTTGTATTTCCTAAAAGCCATCGTTTTTGCTTTCACACTATTTGATACTTCTTTTGTGAACCACACTGGCTTCCTTTTCCTGGTGCTTTTCCTAACCCTTCTTCCCATAGTGCATCCTGGTGCCATCTCTTAAGGTAAACAATGCACAAGCACCCAGCCATCCACGTGATATAAAAGATCAGGCCACCTACTTCCATAGCTCCTTGTGGTCCAGCTCTGACAGGGTCTGCATGGGCATTCTAACCGGTCTGCAGCTATGCAGCTCCATAAGCAGCAAGCTGCAATGCACAGTGTTTTCTGACACCTAATAAAGTCAGCATCACATTTTTCAGCAATTTGCGCAACACTAGTTGTTCTTGACTAGCCTCCTCTCCCTCCACGCATCAATTAGCCTTGGGTGCCCATGACCCGGTTGCCGGTTCACAAATAGTCCTTCCTTGAACCACTTTTGGTAGGCACTAACCACTGCATTCCAGGAACACCACAATTTTGTCCTTTCAAATTCGCTCAGATCCATGCACTAGGCCACTTATCCTGCACATCAACTTCAAGAAGGGAGTTTATCCCACCTCTTTACAGGTGCTTTTGTAACGAGATAATCAATGTTATTCAATTCATCTGTCAGTGATTTTAATGTTATGGCTGATTGAGATTATAGGGGGACATGTACTAAGCAGGGTGAAAAAAGTCGAGAAGTGAGCCAGTGGAGGAGCTGCCCATGGCAACCAATCAGATGCTCTGTATACTTTTAAAGTATGCAGATTATAAATGTTATGTCAATGCTGATTGGTTGCCGTGGGCAACTTCTCCACTTTTATCACTGCTTAGTACATGTCCCCCATAGACTTGTAGAAAAGGTCTCTTGACGGGCTGCAAGCTTAAATGTATTGATCAATATATGAACTAAACCCAATTATTTGTTATAGTCAGTGTAGAGTCTCTGATTTTTAGTTAATATGATCAGATACCATATTGAAGCACCTCTTATCTAGAAATGGTGAGTGCAGTGTACTACTGACTATTGCTTATGTTATTAATTTAATTAATCTTTTTGCTAAAACATCTTCTCATGCACCCCTGTACACATCAGATGTATTCCTAGGTGCTTTACAGCAAGTGTGCTTGGTGACTGTCTCACCTGTGTCAAAGCACCCAAGTGGTGTGAAACGCACTGAAAAGTGCACAAGAACAAGCAGAGACAAGTGGAGTTGTTTACGCAACGTCCAGGTGGTGAGTGACCTCAGAAGGCACCACATATGCCGGATTCCCCACCACAGTGTGCCGGTGATCCCGCTTCACTATCAAGCGCAGAGGTACGGGCAGTTGCGGTTAGCGGCATAAATACTAGAGATGAGCGGATTCGGTTTTACTCGGTTTTACTCGGTTCTCAAAACCGAATCTTATTGGCTCACGGATGTCACGTGTTTTGGATAGCCAATAAGATTCGGTTTTGAGAAACGAGTAAAACCGAATCCGCTCATCTCTAATAAATACACCAGCATTGCTTTTGCTGACCTTAATGATGGACTTGAGCCTGGACCTTCAACTGCCCCAGCCTGCTCTCACAAAATACTATAAACATTAATTTTACAATTTTATAAAGTTTATTATGCTTTCTTTATAGCACTCATTGCATTTATCTACAGAATTTTAACTGAGCTGCTTCAGTTTTATATTTAGCGTTGAACACCTCATTAGAATCCGCAGTCTCCATGATGAAATGTTCACATTCAATCACTGTCTGCATGATTAACGTTGACCTTGTTACCATTGCGTATCCAACCTCCTCAATCTGTTCCAGTCAAAACTAGGAACACCGACAGCAAAAAAAAAAAAAAAAAAAATAATAATAATAATAAAATCAGTCTCACCACACTGGGACAATACTCTACAATACTGATAATTACTTTAAAGAGATGGTCTAGTAAAACTGGAAAAAGTGCAGAGAAAAGCAAACAAATATTTAAGTGGTGAACTGCACATATTTTATTTATGTACAATCTACTAGCCTATCAAGAGTATGCGGTGCTGGAGTGTTGACCATGATGTCGGAAATATTCTAATTAACTGGATAAACCTTTAAAATTACCAAGTTTACTTTACAGAGACATACAGTGGATATGATTGACAAGGTCTTTTTGAACCTAAGAACTGTGTTTGGTGCTTAAACAGAAGGCAAGTCAGGCCAATACCAACCATATATATCATCAGACACATAAGAGGAAGCAGTACACTGGATTTTCTGCCACATAAACACATTCCACAAGTTTTATGTAGTTAGTTAAATTACGGATTGTTTAAATTAAGGACAGATTAGCATACATCTCTTAAAGAGAAAAATAAGAATTTACTTACCGATAATTCTATTTCTCGTAGTCCGTAGTGGATGCTGGGAACTCCGTAAGGACCATGGGGATTAGCGGCTCCGCAGGAGACTGGGCACAAAAGTAAAAGCTTTAGGACTACCTGGTGTGCACTGGCTCCTCCCCCTATGACCCTCCTCCAAGCCTCAGTTAGGATACTGTGCCCGGACGAGCGTACACAATAAGGAAGGATTTTGAATCCCGGGTAAGACTCATACCAGCCACACCAATCACACCGTACAACCTGTGATCTGAACCCAGTTAACAGCATGATAACAGCGGAGCCTCTGAAAAGATGGCTCACAACAATAATAACCCGATTTTTGTAACAATAACTATGTACAAGTATTGCAGACAATCCGCACTTGGGATGGGCGCCCAGCATCCACTACGGACTACGAGAAATAGAATTATCGGTAAGTTAATTCTTATTTTCTCTGACGTCCTAGTGGATGCTGGGAACTCCGTAAGGACCATGGGGATTATACCAAAGCTCCCAAACGGGCGGGAGTGCGCGGATGACTCTGCAGCACCGAATGAGAGAACTCCAGGTCCTCCTCAGCCAGGGTATCAAATTTGGTATCCGGACTCCAGGTCGACAGCACAAAAGGTCGACACGCCTTAGGTCGACGCCAATTGGTCGACACACCTTAGGTCGACATGGACAAAAGGTCGACAGGAACAAGGTCGACATGGAAAAAGGTCGACATGATTTTCTCACGATTTTTTTCTTTTTTTTGAACCTTTTCATACTTAACGATCCACGTGGACTACGATTGGAACGGTAAAGTGTGCCGAGCGAAGCGAAGGCACCATGCCCGAAGCATGGCGAGCGAAGCGAGCCATGCGAGGGGACGCGGTGCACTAATTGGGGTTCCCGGTCACTCTACGAAGAAAACGACACCAAAAAAACATAAAAAACTCATGTCGATCTTGTTCCTGTCGACCTTTTGTCCATGTCGACCTAAGGTGTGTCGACCAATTGGTGTCGACCTAAGGTGTGTCGACCTTTGTGCTGTCGACCCTCAGTCCCAGACCCATCAAATTTGTAGAATTTAGCAAACGTGTTTGCCCCTGACCAAGTAGCTGCTCGGCAAAGTTGTAAAGCCGAGACCCCTCGGGCAGCCGCCCAAGATGAGCCCACCTTCCTTGTGAAATGGGCTTTTACAGATTTTGGCTGTGGCAGGCCTGCCACAGAATGTGCAAGCTGAATTGTACTACAAATCCAACGAGCAATAGTCTGCTTAGAAGCAGGGGCACCCAGCTTGTTGGGTGCATACAGGATAAACAGCGAGTCAGATTTTCTGACTCCAGCCGTCCTGGAAACATATTTTCAGGGCCCTGACTACGTCCAGCAACTTGGAGTCCTCCAAGTCCCTAGTAGCCGCAGGTACCACAATAGGCTGGTTCAAGTGAAACGCTGAAACCACCTTAGGGAGAAATTGAGGACGAGTCCTCAATTCCGCCCTGTCTGAATGGAAGATAAGATAAGGGCTTTTACAGGATAAAGCCCGCCAATTCTGACACGCGCCTGGCCGAGGCCAGGGCCAACCACGTGACCACTTTCCATGTGAGATGTTTTAACTCCACAGATTCAAGTGGTTCAAACCAATGTGACTTTAGGAACCCCAAAACTACATTGAGATCCCAAGGTGCCACTGGAGGCACAAAAGGAGGCTGTATATGCAGTACCCCTTTTACAAACGTCTGAACTTCAGGAACTGAAGCTAGTTCTTTCTGGAAGAAAATTGACAGGGCAGAAATTTGAACCTTAATGGACCCCAATTTTAGGCCCATAGACACTCCTGTTTACAGGAATTGCAGGAATCGACCTAGTTGAAAATTCCTCCATCGGGGCCTTACTGGCCTCGCACCCCGCAACATATTTTCGCCAAATGCGGTGATAATGCTTTGCGGTTACATCCTTCCTGGCTTGATCAGGGTAGGGATTACTTCATCCGGAATGCCTTTTTCCTTCAGGATCCGGCGTTCAACCGCCCTGCCGTCAAACGCAGCCGCGGTAAGTCTTGGAATAGACAGGGTCCTTGCTGGAGCAGGTCCCTTCTTAGAGGTAGAGGCCACGGGTCCTCCGTGAGCATCTCTTGAAGTTCCGGGTACCAAGTCCTTCTTGGCCAATCCGGAGCCACGAGTATAGTTCTTACTCCCCTCCGTCTTATAATTCCCAGTACTTTCGGTATGAGAGGAAGAGGAGGGAACACATACACCGACTGGTACACCCACGGTGTTACCAGAGCGTCCACAGCTATTGCCTGAGGGTCCCTTGACCTGGCGCAATACCTGTCCAATTTTTTGTTTAGGTGGGACGCCATCATGTCCACCTTTGGTTTTTTCCAATGGTTTACAATCATGTGGAAGACTTCTGGGTGAAGTCCCCACTCTCCCGGGTGGAGGTCGTGTCTGCTGAGGAAGTCTGCTTCCCAGTTGTCCACTCCCGGAATGAACACTGCTGACAGTGCCATCACATGATTTTCCGCCCAGCGAAAAATCCTTGCAGCTTCTGCCATTGCCCTCCTGCTTCTTGTGCCGCCCTGTCTGTTTACGTGGGCGACTGCCGTGATGTTGTCCGACTGGATCAGCACCGGCTGACCTTGAAGCAGAGGTCTTGCTTGGCTTAGGGCATTGTAAATGGCCCTTAGCTCCAAATATTTATGTGAAGTGATGTCTCCAGGCTTGACCACAAGCCCTGGAAATTTCTTCCCTGTGTGACTGCTCTCCAGCCTCGCAGGCTGGCATCCGTGGTCACCAGGACCCAGTCCTGAATGCCGAATCTGCGGCCCTCTAGAAGATGAGCACTCTGCAACCACCACAGGAGAGACACCCTTGTCTTTGGTGACAGGGTTATCCGCTGATGCATCTGAAGATGCGATCCGGACCATTTGTCCAGCAGGTCCCACTGGAAAGTTCTTGCGTGGAATCTGCCGAATGGAATTGCTTCGTAGGAAGCCACCATTTTTCCCAGGACCCTTGTGCACTGATGCACTGACACTTGGCCTGGTTTTAGGAGGTTTCTGACTAGTTCGGATAACTCCCTGGCTTTCTCCTCCGGGAGAAAACACCTTTTTCTGGACTGTGTCCAGAATCATCCCTAGGAATAGAAGGCGTGTCGTCAGGATCAGCTGCGATTTTGGAATATTGAGAATCCAACCGTGCTACCGCAGCACTATCTGAGATAGTGCTACCCCGACTTCCAACTGTTCCCTGGATCTTGCCCTTATCAGGAGATCGTCCAAGTAAGGGATAACTAAAAACTCCCTTCTTTCGAAGGAGTATCATCATTTCGGCCATTACCTTGGTAAAGACCCGTGGTGCCGTGGACAATCCAAACGGCAGCGTCTGAAACGGATAGTGACAGTTCTGTACCACAAACCTGAGGTACCCTTGGAGAAGGGTAAATTGGGACATGTAGGTAAGCATCTTTGATGTCCAGAGAGACCCTATAGTCCCCTTCTTCCAGGTTTGCAATCACTGCTCTGAGTGACTCCATCTTGAATTTGAACCTTTGTATGTAAGTGTTCAAGGATTTTAGATTTAAAAATTGGTCTCACCGAGCCGTCCGGCTTCGGTACCACCAATAGTTTGGAATAGTACCCCTTTCCCTGTTGCAGGAGGGGTACCTTGATTATCACCTGCTGGGAATACAGCCTGTGAATGGCTTGCAATACTGTCTCCCTGTCTGAGGGAGACGTCTGTAAGCAGACTTTATGAAACGGCGAGGGGAAGACGTCTCGAATTTCTTGAGACGGGCCCCCACCGTGCCCGAGACCGCTTGTAAAGCCCCAGCGTCATGCTGAGGACTTTGCGGAGGCGGGAGAGGGCTTTTGTGGGAATTGGCTGTTTGCTGTAGCCTTTTTCCTCTCCCTCTGCCACGGGGCAGAAATGAGGCGCCTTTTGCCCGCTTTATGGGGCCGAAAGGACTGCGCCTGATAATACGGCGACTTCTTAGGTTGAGAAGCTACCTGGGGTAAAAATGTGGATTTTCCAGCCGTTGCCATGGCCACCAGGTCTGTTAGACATAACCCAAATAACTCTTCCCTTTTATAAGGCGATACTTCCATATGCCTTTTGGGATCAGCATCACCTGACCACTGTCTTGTCCATAACCTTCTTCTGGCAGAAAATAGGATTTTGGTACTTACCAGGTAAATCCTTTTCTTTGAATCCATAGGGGGCACTGGAGTACTCTTGGGATATGGACGGCGTAGCAGAACAAAGGCACTGAATATGTAAATTTAGAACTCTCCACCCCTCCATATCCCAGAGTACCTCAGTGTACGAACCCAGTGTTTTTACTGAGCGAACTACTATAGAGAGGTTGACAATGGAGAATTCCTATAACATAACGGACAACAACAAAGTTGACCCATAACGTTAATGTCAACTAAACAGTTGACAGCATAACCGATAGACCTTTATAGTTTGAACCAATCGGTGAAAATGTGTTACCATAAGCTCCTTTGAGCTTAATACAAACCAGGTAAAACGTGTTACCCTAAGCTCCTCTGAGCTTAAAACAACCCAGGTAAAACTGCTCTGGGTGGGCGTCCAGTGCCCCATATGGATTCAAAGGAAAGGATTTACCTGGTAAGTACCAAAATCCTATTTTCTTTTTCATCCACTAGGGGTCACTGGAGTACTCTTGGGACGTACCAAAGCTTCCCTCGTGGGCGGGAGAGCTGTTTGACACTTGTAACAGTAGGCAGCCAAAGCTAGATGCTGATGCCGCAACCATTCATAACGTGTAAACGTGCACAAACGTGGTGCACTGAAGGCTATGTAGCCGCGTCGTAGACGCTCCACGACCCGCTGGGTCTGACATTCCCACAGAACCTGTGGGATGAGCTATTACTAACGTAGGCGATTGTAACTTAGCCTTAAAGTAAGCCTGACTTGTAGTCATTATTATCCAACTGGATGTCTGCTGAGAAACTGGCTAACCCCAGTTGGCAGCATCCTAGAGAACAAACAACGTATCCGTATCACGTACTGTAGACGTTCGGGACATATATAAACGCGTAATGCGTGTACCACATTCAGAATTCTAGAATGTGCTGTCAACACAGGAACCACTATTGGTATATTGATGTGAAGAATAAGAAAGCGGAATTCGTCCGAAGATCTGCTTTGTCATGAGAAAACTCAAATACGGTGGCTTGGAATACAAGGCACCCAAATATGAAAACAAAACCCTTGCCGAAGCTAAGGCTAGAAGAAAAATGTTTTCCCAAGTGAGAAACTTAATCCCCATTTGTTGTAAGGGTTCAAAATATGAAAACTGTAAGAAATCTGAACCCAACCTCAAGTCACCTGGCGCTGTAGGTGGGATAAATGAGGCTGCACTTTGATGATACCTTGTAGAAAGGTGTGTACAGACGCAATAGAGTCAAACGTCTTTGAAAATAAGTTGACCACACAGATACCTGCACCCTCAGTGCAGATAAACGCAGTTTTCCATCCCACCCCGTTTAACAGAATACGGGTAACTTGAAGGATAATGTCGGAAACTTCCGAGCTTTACCACCTATGTAAGCACACCAAATTTTGTAATAATGAGCTGCCTTAAGCGGCTTACTAGCTCGTAACATGGTTGGTATAACCGATACTGTAATGCCCTATTTCTTTTCTTAAGAGGGCGGTCTGAACCCTCACCCCGTCAACCGCAGCTGCGGTACATAGGTAATGGGTACATAGGTAACTATGGGTAAAAGAACGTTCCCTGTTGTAACAGGTTGGACGTATTATGAGCGGGCCAAGATCGTGTGCAAGTATTCCTTGGAGATTCGAGAAGCAAGCTCTCCGAAACCCATGAGATATCACTAGTATGACTGTGACGAACTGTCTTATGATCCGTTTTGGCAACGGAGAGAGCAGCGGAAAATGGTGGAGCCAGATACACAATGCTGAATGACCACACGAATGTGAGAGACTCCACCGCCACTGCCCTTGTGATCTGTTGTTTTGTACACATACTGAGCTTTTGTAATTGTGGCGAGATGCCATCATGTATACCTGAGGGTAACCCCCTTCTGTGGACTCACATATGAACACCTCTGGATTTAATGTCCAGTTTTCAGGATATAAATCCTGACGGGTGAGATCATCTGTCTAACAGATGTCCACTCACGGAATGAACCCCGTTGACATTATCACATAATGGTGTTCTGGGCAATTGAGGATTCGAGTTACCTGCCGCATTGCCATGCGGCTTCTTGGTTCTCCCTGGTTGTTGTGTATGCAACTCCCGTTGCGTTGTCTGACTGCCCTTGGTCAGACTGAAAGCGAAGCATGTAGTGCATTGTAAATTGCACGGAGTTCCAGGACATTTATCGACAGCAATCTGTCGTGATCCGTTTTAGAACCTCTGTCGCTGATCTTTTTTAACTACAACTCCTGAACCTCTGAGACTCTCGTCCAGAGTATATACACCCTCGCCCCTCTGTGGGAAACGCGAGTGAAGGCCGGCGAACTAAATCGCTTTGAAACACATCATTATTCTTAACAGGCGAATACACCAATGTACCGCTAGTGTGCGTGTTTTGCACTAATTACTAGATGTACATTTGTTCTTTCTGGTGTAGTAGGTAAATGTCTTTGATTTACCGTATTTATAATCTTACCTAGGAATTGACGTCGTTCAGACGGAATTAGATGCGATTGTTTTTGAACTTGATCTGCCACCGCAGTATACATTAGTAGCGCAAGTTAGAGGAACTTTGTTGAGACAGAGTTCTTATGAGCAGATCGTCTAAGATAGAGGAACTCTGTTGAGACAGAGTTCTTATGAGCAGATCGTCTAAGTATGGAACGATTGTCACTGTCAGGACTCTGAGATGAGCTATCATCACCAACATCACTTTGGTAAATACCCGAGGCGTTGACAAGAAACGGTAGACCTGAAATGGTTATTGGTTGTGGCGTTTTGCAAACGCTAGAACCTGTGATGACCAAACCGGAATGGGTAAATACGCATTGTGAAGATCAAGTGCAATTATGCAATTTTGTGGCTCCAATAAGCAAATACTAACCGCAGAAAATCCATTTTCAAACTGCAGTAAGTGACTTGCTGATTGAGATTGCGACGGAGCTGTCTGGTTTTGTTACCTCAAACAGAGGGGAATAAGTAACCCTGACTCTGTTGGTGTACTACTGCCTGGTTATAAAGACAGCTGAAAACCAGCAGAGACTAAATGGCAACCTGCCAAACCGTTCGACAGAGGCAGTCTTGTCCTTTAATCTGTAAATAGCTGAGACATCCATGAGTTGAAGTCTGGAAACCCCGCAAATGTAACATGTAAAGACGCGCTTCCACAATTGGAAAAGAGGTCATCAAGCCACTGGCTTGCTGACTGTAGCGTCCTGTCGTTACAAGGCGTGACTGTTTTGTACCACCGCCTTGAAAAAACTGAAGTCTAAAGGGATTAAACGCCGGCACAAGTATTTCCGTTTTGATACTGGATGCGGTAATGGCTGAATATCAAATTTAGGACCAAACAAGCTCTGGCCTTGTCGTGCTGAAACTAGCGACGATGAAAAGTGAGAATCGAAGTAACCGGCGTTAGCAGAAGCTTTACAGATATACTCTGCAGCTTCTTTTAACAGTGATCTCATGGTTTCCATACATAGGGTCTAGTGACCCAAATGTATCTTGGGTCTTTATAATGTTTGACACAGACGCATTTACCAATGGCGGATCGCGTCATTTTGGAAACGATTAAATAGTGGTTAGAGTCTACTCAGTCTCTGTAAAAATAGAGACATTGACTCACTGGGATTTAGCAATGTATGTTGTCAAAAACCCCGCACTATCTGAGTGCTGGACTAATGTACCCTTCTCACTCGTAGTTATCGGTGTGAGATTTGACATAGAATCGTGCATTAAATTATAAGACCAGTTAAATAAACACTCTGGTACCCAAAGGGAAATTGGCCCTTTGGAAAGACTGTCTTTTGTTAGAGCTGGCGGAGTAACTTCCGAGACTCCGATGTTACCGCTCTTTTAATTTGAATTGCCCATGCTTATAGGATTTTTAAAATTATTTTTAGTCTGCGCTAGAGCCTTACTCGCTATGCAGACAGACACCACAATAGGCAACGGACAGACACTTGCACGACTTATTGAAGTTATTATGTGTCATATATATATTTTATTGTATATGAAACTCATGGTTGTTCCTCTCTACGGAAATCTTTAGTAAAAGGCGAAAGATTTATTCGATCTGAAGAGAAACCAGAGTATTCTTTATGTGAAAATCAGTTCACATGGGCATGTGAAACCCGAACCAAATTCCCACTAACACCCCTGCGCCTCTGGTGGCTTAGAGATGTAGGGCAGGAATGTTCCAGAATTACAAACTGGAAAACAACAGGAAGCATGGTTAAAATGGCCCCTTTGCCATGCTGACCCTGATGATCACAGAACAAATTACAAATGTTTCCGTGTTAATATAGCCTATTATACAGTATAATCACAGGCCGGGTACAACACATGCTCTATGAATAAATATATATAAGCTCATAGCCTATGATAATTACAGACATTAATATATTTATACAGCATTAATATAGGCTCAATAGCCTATTATACAGTGATAACCACAGTCTTAATATAGGCTCCATAGCCTATTTACAGTGTTAATAACAGCCATTAATATAGGCTCAATAGCCTATTATACCGTGAAAATCACAGACAGTAATATAGATTCAATAGCCTATTACTGCCAGGACAGGTAACAATACATTATAAATACCTGTGACATATATATATATATATATACACTGCTGTTCATATATTTGATCCGCCAGCTTCCACCGTGCCTCTTCCCCCCTGTAACGCTGTGTGTCTGCGGAAAGCCTGCACTGGCATGTCACCGTCTCTGTACTGAGACTGAGGGAGCGTCTGCGGCCGTATGGCGCTGGGCGGCCGGACGGAGCTGGGCGGCCGAACTCTCTGCGGGAAGCCTGCACTGGCACTTGTGGGTGGATGGTGCTGGGCGGCCGGACGGAGCGGCGGTCATACTGAGACCGAGTATGGCTTCCCCCCTGCTGGGCGGCCGGACGGAGCTGGGCGGCCGAACGGAGCGCTGGGACGGGCGGCTTGCAGACGTAGCGGCTGGGGCTTGGCGGGCGTATGAGCGGCGAAGCAACATATTAACCCCAACATAGCGGGGCGGCAGCCTGCGCTGACCGCCCCGTTCCCCAGCCTACCTTGCTTGCTCCTGATCATGGCTGCGACGGGGCTTCTTATGTGTAAGCTCCGTCCAGCTTCAGTGATGTAACTCATGGCTGTGACGGGGCTTCTTCTGTGTAAGCTCCGTCCAGCTCTGTAGTCCTGGCTGCGACGGGGCTTCTATGTGTAAGCTCCGTCCAGCTCTGTAGTCCTGGCTGCGACGGGGCTTCTATGTGTAAGCTCCGTCCAGCTTTCAGTCAGCTTTCCAGTGATCTATGGCTGCGACGGGCTTCTTCTGTGTAAGCTCCGTCCAGCTCTCTAGTCCTGGCTGCTCTTTGCAGGAGCAGTGGGCTGTCTGTGGCTGTGAGGGTGCTCTTTGTGAGGACCGACACGCCATGCGCTGCCCGTGCAGCGGCACTATCCCGGACCCATGTCTTTCTTGAAACTGGGAAGGGATGTGCTATTAAAAAATAAATTAAAAATAAAAATGAAAAATTAATAAAATCTTCCAACAAGTGTGGGAATCCCACAAGCCGATGTTAGTGCTTTGAGCACAGAAAAAACACTGGGTTCGTACACTGAGGTACTCTGGGATATGGAGGGGTGGAGAGTTCTAAATTTACATATTCAGTGCCTTTGTTCTGCTACGCCGTCCATATCCCAAGAGTACTCCAGTGACCCCTAGTGGATGGAAAAGAAATGGACAGCGCACTTACTCTTGATGCCAGTCGGCAAATATCCCTCTGTGCATCACGCATATATAGAAATGCATCTTTTAAATGCTCTATAGTTAGTAATATACTGTCCCTATCTAGGGTATCAATATTGTCAGTCAGGGAATCCTACCAAGCCACCCCAGCACTGCACATCCAGGCTGAGGCGATTGCTGGTCGCAGTATCACACCCGTGTGAGTGTATATACATTTTAGGATATTTTACTGCTTTCTGTCAGTAGGTTCTTTAAGGGCGGCCGTATCCGGGGACGGTAGTGCCACCTGTTTAGACAAGCGTGTGAGCGCTTTATTCACCCTAAGGGGTGTTTCCCAACGTGCCCTATCCTCTGGCGGGAAGGGGTATGATGCCAATAACTTTTTTATCGGGGGAACCCACGCATCATCACACACTTCATTTAATTCCTCAGATGCAGGAAAAACTACAGGCAGTTTTTTCTCACCCAACATAATACCCTTTTTAGTGGTACTGGTATTATCAGAAATGTGTAAAAACATTTTCCATAGCCTCAATCATGTAACGTGTGGCCCTACTGGAAGTCACATTCGTCTCTTAATCGTCGACACTGGAGTCAGTATCCGTGTCGGCGTCTGTATCTGCCATCTGCGGTAACGGGCGTTTTAGAGCCCCAGATGGCTTTTGAGACACCTGGACAGGCACAGACTGAGTCGCCGGCCGTCTCATGTCATCAATCTTTTGTAAAGAGCTGACACTGTCACATAATTTCTTCCATAAGCTCATCCACTCAGGTGTCGACTCCCTAGGGAGTGACATCTCTGTTACAGGCAATTGCTCCGCCTCCACCTCATTTTCCTCCTCATACATGTCGACACAATGTAATGACACACAGCACACACACAGGGAATGCTCTGATAGAGGACAGGACCCCACTAGCCCTTTGGGGAGACAGAGGGAGAGTATGCCAGCACACACCAGAGCGCTATATATATATATACAGGGATAATCTTATATAAGTGTTTTTCCCCTTATAGCTGCTGTATTGTTATACTGCGCCTAATTAGTGCCCCCCTCTCTTTTTTAACCCCTTTCTGTAGTGTAGTAACTGCAGGGGAGAGCCAGGGAGCTTCCCTCCAACGGAGCTGTGAGAGAAAATGGCGCCAGTGTGCTGAGGAGATAGGCCCCGCCCCCTTCTCGGCGGCCCTTTCTCCCGTTTTTCTGTGGAATCTGGCAGGGGTTAAAATACACCCATATAGCCCTGGGGGTTATATGTGGTGTATTTATGCCAGCCAAGGTGTTTTACATTGCTGCTCAGGGCGCCCCCCCCTAGCGCCCTGCACCCTCAGTGACTGGAGTGTGAAGTGTGCCTGAGTAACAATGGCGCACAGCTGCAGTGCTGTGCGCTACCTTGTTGAAGACTGATGTCTTCTGCCGCCGATTTTTCCAGACCTTTTCTTGCTTCTGGCTCTGTAAGGGGGCCGGCGGCGCGGCTCCGGGACCGAGCTCCGAGGCTGGGCCTGTGTTCGGTCCCTCTGGAGCTAATGGTGTCCAGTAGCCTAAGAAGCCCAATCCACTCTGCACGCAGGTGAGTTCGCTTCTTCTCCCCTTAGTCCCTCGATGCAGTGAGCCTGTTGCTAGCAGGTCTCACTGAAAATAAAAAACCTAAAACTAAACTTTTCACTAAGAAGCTCAGGAGAGCCCCTAGTGTGCACCCTTCTCGGCCGGGCACAAAAATCTAACTGAGGCTTGGAGGAGGGTCATAGGGGGAGGAGCCAGTGCACACCAGGTAGTCCTAAAGCTTTTACTTTTGTGCCCAGTCTCCTGCGGAGCCGCTAATCCCCATGGTCCTTACGGAGTTCCCAGCATCCACTAGGACGTCAGAGAAAATATATAATGCAACAAAAAAAACAAGACAGCAGAGCATGGGAAACCTGTGGCAAGGTGTACTTTTTGAGAGTTGCCTTGAACCATGTGCACTGAATTCTCTCTTCAGTTGCATTTTTAACAAGTGAATGTTGGGGGGAGGGGCAAAAACTCTTAAGTATTAAAAGGTCTACATATGGGATACAGTTAGTATCCCAGCAGTCGTGAACACCGACCACCAACATCCCGAGGGTATCGGCCCCACTGTTAGGGTTAGAGCCTGGGGGTGTTTTGGGTTAAGCACTGGGGAAGGGGGGTTTAACCCTAGCCGCCACCCCTGGTGTCTTAGCCCTAGCCGCCACCCCTGTGTGTTAGTGTTAGGGTAGGGGACGGGTAAAGTAATGTCGGTATTCTAGTTGTCGGGATGCCAGTGTCAGTCATGTGACCATCTCTCCACAAAGATCATGATTTCTACAACCATGTCTGGAGTCTGCTCCAAAACTTTGGCTTCAGTCTAAAACCTTCCTCAAATGTGTAGAGTAACCACTTCTACCAACTAGTAACTTATTTGTTACTGGAGAATGATAGTAGTGCAAGAAATAAATGCAATACATGATTTTATGGTCTTGTATTATCCAATAACTAATGCACAATGCTGCTGATCCTCTCCCTGCTGTACCAACATTATTAGTCCTCTTCACCTACACCCTAAACGGTGCTACTACCTACATTATTTGCATCATAATTATGATCATGTGTAACTAAGAGGTAGATGTACTAAGCCTTGGAGAGGAATAAAGTAGATGGAGTGAAGTACCAGCCAATCAGCTCCTATCATGTTACAAGCTGTGTTTGAAAATTGACAGTTCACGATGTCGGGCTGGGTAGAAATCATCTAATGTGTACAAAGCTTAACATACACTCACCAAATCACTTTGAATAACTGACAAGTCTTCAGCACCACACAGCAGCTGCAGTTTTTTGTTCTGTCTTGTTTTCCACAGAACTTTATTGTTCCCACACTTAGAACCACCCAGCCCTGCTGACTGTACTGCAAGCCGGGGCATTCCACTGCAGATTAACAAAATACATGATCTCCCAGTCATATACAGGTTGAGTATCCCTTATCCAAAATGCTTGGGACCAGAGGTATTTTGGATATCGGATTTTTCCGTATTTTGGAATAATTGCATACCATAATGAGATGTCATGATGATGGGACCTAAATCTAAGCACAGAATGCATTTATGTTTAATATACACCTTATACACAGTCTGAATGTCATTTTAGCCAACATTTTTTATAACTTTGGGCATTAAACAAAGGGTGTGTATATTCGCACAATTCATTTATGTTTCATATACACCTTATACACACAGCCTGGGGGTCATTTAATACAATATTTTTAATAACTGTGTATTAAACAAAGTTTGTGTACATTGAGCCATCAAAAAACAAAGGTTTCACTATCTCACTTTCACTCAAAAAAGTCCGTATTTCGGAATATTCCGTATTTCGGAATATTTGGATATGGGATACTCAACCTGTATTCAAGTAACTAATGCTCAATGCTGCTAATCATCTACCCAGTTGTACCATGATTATTAGTGCTCCTCACCTTTTGATGCTGGAGTCAGAACATTTCTACCGACTCCAGAGCCCTATGAAAAACTGGTGTGTCATCAAGGACACCAAATATGTTTCCCAATGGCTGCTCATGTTTAAGCGTGGCAACATTAATAAACAGAAAAAAAAAGCTCCTTTTTACAGAAAACACACAAAAACAATACTTGCCAAAGGCTTTTTAGAGTACACAAAAGTGCTCAGTGTAATGGATCATAAAAGCTATAAAGTAATAAATACATTCCAAAAGACCCAAGCCAAAAAATGAGGGATGAAACCTCTATACATAAACAAAGACAAAAAATAAATAAAAAGTGCATAGTAACAGAGGCATCATAGACTGCCAAATAGCTCCTGACATGGCCAGGTTTGTCCTCAACTTGGTGCCATGGACACTTGTGAAGGGCAAATAATCTTCCTAGGTGCTATCGTACAAGAACCAAACTCAGATACAGTTAATAACCTTTTACTGTCCTCTTCTGATTAACTAGCATGGCAAAATAGGTCACCAAAACAAAGTAAAAATAAGAATTTACTTACCGATAATTCTATTTCTCATAGTCCGTAGTGGATGCTGGGACTCCGTCAGGACCATGGGGAATAGCGGGCTCCGCAGGAGACAGGGCACATCTAAAAAAGCTTTTAGGTCACATGGTGCGTACTGGCTCCTCCCCCTATGACCCTCCTCCAAGCCTCAGTTAGGTACTGTGCCCGGACGAGCGTACACAATAAGGAAGGATCTTGAATCCCGGGTAAGACTCATACCAGCCACACCAATCACACCGTACAACTTGTGATCTGAACCCAGTTAACAGTATGATAACACAAACGAAGTAGCCTCTGAACAGATGGCTCACAACAGTAATAACCCGATTTTTGTAACAATAAATATGTACAAGCATTGCAGACAATCCGCACTTGGGATGGGCGCCCAGCATCCACTACGGACTATGAGAAATAGAATTATCGGTAAGTAAATTCTTATTTTCTCTAACGTCCTAGTGGATGCTGGGACTCCGTCAGGACCATGGGGATTATACCAAAGCTCCCAAACGGGCGGGAGAGTGCGGATGACTCTGCAGCACCGAATGAGAGAACTCCAAGTCCTCTTTAGCCAGAGTATCAAATTTGTAAAATTTTACAAACGTGTTCTCCCCTGACCACGTAGCTGCTCGGCAAAGTTGTAATGCCGAGATTCCTCGGGCAGCCGCCCAGGATGAGCCCACTTTCCTTGTGGAATGGGCCTTTACAGATTTAGGCTGTGGCAGGCCTGCCACAGAATGTGCAAGTTGGATTGTACTACATATCCAACGTGCAATCGTCTGTTTAGAAGCAGGAGCACCCAGCTGAAGATTTAGAATCCACCCGTGTTGCTGAAGCACTACTTGTGTTAGCGCTACACCGACTTCCAGCTGTTCTCTGGACTTTGCCCTTATCAGGAGATCGTCCAAGTAAGGGATAATTAATACGCCTTTTCTTCGTAGAAGAACCATCATTTCGGTCATTACCTTGGTAAAGACCCGAGGGGCCGTGGACAACCCAAACGGCAGCGTTTAAAACTGATAATGACAGTCTTGTATCACGAACCTGAGATACCCTTGGTGTGAGGGGTAAATCGGGACATGTAGATAAGCATCTTTTATGTCCAAGGACACCATGAAGTCTCCTTCTTCCAGATTCGCTATCACTGCTCTGAGTGACTCCATCTTGAACTTGAATTTCTTTATGTACAGGTTCAAGGATTTCAGATTTAGAATAGGCCTTACCGAACCGTCCGGTTTCGGTACCACAAATAGTGTGGAATAATACCCCTTTCCCTGTTGTAGGAGGGGTACCTTGACTATCACCTGCTGAGAATACAGCTTGTGAATGGCTTCCAAAACCGACGTCCTTTCTGAGGGGGACGTTGGTAAAGCAGACTTTAGGAACCGGCGAGGGGGAGACCTTTCGAACTCCAGCATGTAACCCTGAGATACTATCTGCAGGACCCACGGGTCCACTTGTGAGTGAACCCATTGATTGCTGAAAATCTTGAGTCGACCCCCCACCGTTCCTGAGTCCGCTTGTAAAGCCCCAGCGTCATGCTGATGGCTTTGTAGAAGCCGGGGCGGGCTTCTGTTCCTGGGCAGGGGCTGCTTGCTGCCCTTTCTTACCCTTTCCTCTGCCTCGCGGTAGATAAGACTGTCCTTTTGGTCGCTTTTTATAGGAGCGAAAGGACTGCGGCTGAAAAGACGGTGTCTTTTTCTGTTGGGAGGGGGTCTGAGGTAAAAAAGTGGATTTGCCGGCAGTTGCCGTGGCCACCAGGTCCGAAAGACCGACCCCAAACAATTCCTCTCCTTTATATGGCAATACTTCCATATGCCTCTTGGAATCTGCATCACCTGACCACTGTCGCGTCCATAAACTTCTTCTGGCAGATATGGACATCGCGCTTACTCTTGATGCTAGAGTACAAACATCCCTCTGAGCATCTCGCATATAAAGGAAAGCATCCTTTAATTGCTCTAGAGTCAATAAAATACTGTCCCTATCCAGGGTATCAATATTTTCAGTCAGAGAATCCAACCACACTACCCCAGCACTGCACATCCAGGCTGAGGCTATTGCCGGTCGCAGTATAACACCAGTATGTGTGTATATACTCTTCAGTGTAGTTTCCAGCCTCCTATCTGCTGGATCCTTGAGGGCGGCCGTATCAGGAGACGGCAACGCCACTTGCTTTGATAAACGTGTGAGCGCCTTATCCACCCTAGGGGGTGTTTCCCAGCGCGCCCTAACCTCTGGTGGGAAAGGGTATAATGCCAATAACTTCTTGGAAATTAGCAGTTTTCTATCGGGGTTAACCCACGCTTCATCACACACGTCATTCAATTCCTCTGATTCTGGAAAAAATACAGGTAGTTTTTTCACCCCCCACATAATACCCCTTTTTGAGGTACCAGCAGTATCAGAGATCTGCAAAGCCTCCTTCATTGCCGTGATCATATAACGTGTGGCCCTATTGGAAAATACGTTTGTTTCTTCACCGTCGACACTAGATTCATCTGTGTCGGTACCCGTGTCGACTGACTGAGGTAAAGGACGTTTTACAGCCCCTGACGGTGTCTGAGACGCCTGAACCGGTACTAACTGGTTAGCCGGGCGTCTTATTTCGTCAACTGACTTTTGTAATGTGCTGACATTATCACGTAATTCCATAACTAAAGCCATCCATTCCGGTGTCGACTCCCTAGGGGGTGACATTACCATCATCGGCAATTGCTCTGCCTCCACACCAACATCGTCCTCATACATGTCGACACACACGTACCGACACACAGCAGCCACACAGGGAATGCTCTAATCGAAGACAGGACCCCCTAGCCCTTTGGGGAGACAGAGGGAGAGTTTGCCAGCACACACCAAAAGCGCTATAAATGTATATAAACAACCCTAGAAGGTGTTGTTTACTATATATGCGCTCTTAATATATAAATATCGCCAATTTATGCCCCCCTTCTCTTTGTTACCCTGTTTCTGTAGTGCAGTGCAGGGGAGAGACCTGGGAGCCTTCCTCACCAGCGGAGCTGAGCAGGAAAATGGCGCTGAGTGCTGAGGAGAATAAGCTCCGCCCCTTTTTCGGCGGGCTTTTCCCCGGTTTTTAAGAAACTGGCCTGGGTTAAAATACATACATATAGCCTTAATGGCTATATGTGATGTATTTATTTTGCCACTAAAGGTAATTATATTGCTGCCCAGGGCGCCCCCAGCAGCGCCCTGCACCCTCCGTGACTGAGTCAGTGAGCCGTGTGACAACAATGGCGCACAGCTGCCGTGCTGTGCGCTACCTTCAAGAAGACTGAGGAGTCTTCTGCCGCCTGCTTTCCGGACCTCCGGTCTGCCGTCTCTTCAGCGTCTGTAAGGGGGATCGGCGGCGCGGCTCCGGGACGAACCCCAGGCTGACCTGTGTTCCGACTCCCTCTGGAGCTAAGTGTCCAGTAGCCTAAGACTCCAATCCATCCTGCACGCAGGTGAGTTGGAAATCTCTCCCCTAAGTCCCTCGATGCAGTGATCCTGTTGCCAGCAGGAATCACTGAGATTGAAACCTAAAAAAAAACTTTTCTAAACAGCTCTTTAGGAGAGCCACCTAGATTGCACCCTCTCGGACGGGCACAAAAACCTAACTGAGGCTTGGAGGAGGGTCATAGGGGGAGGAGCCAGTATGCACCATGTGACCTAAAAGCTTTTTTAGATGTGCCCTGTCTCCTGCGGAGCCCGCTATTCCCCATGGTCCTGACGGAGTCCCAGCATCCACTAGGACGTTAGAGAAACATAAAAATATAATGTAAAATGAAAAAATGAATAAAAAAAAATAAAAAAATAAAAAACAACAGCTTGAATAAAACATTTTCCACTTTGAAAACAGCTCATAGAGCTGTTATTTGCTAAATATTTCACATAACCAAAAGGGTGGATTAGAGTCAAAATTGAAACAACCACAAAACTGATTCATAATTGATTTATCACCAAATATGGAAATACTTGTATACAGATAGGTAGGTTGTGGAAGCTTCAACTAAAAGCTGTAACCTGGTCTAAAAAAACACATTTCCCCAGCAACTACTTTTAAACAAATTGAAATGCCATATCTGATTTTTCTTCTGACTGCCTTTCAAATATGTACGTGAGCAACGGTCTCTTTTTAATGGTGGTGAAATGGAAAAAAGCATGTTAATTACCCTACCTTCCTGATCACAGTAATGCATCTATATATTATGATCTTCTATAAGAATGAATTATATATCACAAAGCATGAGAACACTGAAGACATTTTAGCTTACAATTACCTTTCTTCCAATGAAAGATTTAAGATAACCTGTAGTTATTCTAAATGACAAGATTGTGTACATAATTGTAATGGTTGTAAGACGTTTGAAGGTTCATATTGTAATTGAACAGCTGTATAGCTATAGGGTGGTGCAGGCTCTTATTTAAACTTTGGTGTGGAACCGTAAAGTACTATTTGATTATGGATAAATTGAAAGGAAAAAAAAAAAAAAAAAACATTGATTGAGGATCTCAGATATACATAAGCTTACTTTAAATATTAATGATAAAAAAAATGGATACAGAATATCTCTATAAGATGCAATGACGAAGCCGCAAACTCACTTGACTCATGCCAACTCTGCTGACCTAGCGAGAAAGTCAACAGGTGAATAGCTTGCTATAATATCTTAGAATCCAACACACCTATAAAAGGCAGCAAGCTACATTATACACTAATTACTTATTTGGTGCCATTGTGTTGAATCTGTGGCTGATGTCAGCAGCACTACACAGGAGAGTCTCCACAGCTCAAGATATTAACTGCTACAACCAACAGAAAAGGACCCGTGTGTAATCTGATATGATGTATTTCCTTCAAGGGGCAGCACCACCAATAGCATCCTTAGCAACACTAAGATGCACTACAGGCTTCTATAGCTCCAGAACTCGATGCTTTTTTTTTTCACCTTGGACAATCCACATGACCACAGGTTTCAGGAGTATGCCAGAAGGGTTGACACAGTGCTGAGCAAGTCAGGAGCATCTACATCACAGGACGCACGTTGAATAGCCTTGCAACGTGCCGTCGGATATCACCGCAATGTCTCGCTATGCAAAATACATTCTACATATTTAACTAATTTCCCAGTGTTCCATTATCTATCTACAGGAAATATACTGGACGCAAAATGCTTTGTCAAATTGTTCCAGATGCACTTCAGTCATCGCACTAAATTGAGCCCCTCACAAAGAAAACGCTTGGTAATTTTTTCTCACACACAAACACAAGCTATAGAATGCAGTAAAATAGGGTGATTTTCAAGCAAGAAAAAAAAAAAAAAAATACCCAGCTTTCTGAAGCTCTGAATGGCTCTTGAAGTAATATCATCCATTTGATGTCTCTGGAGGTGAAGCACTCATGCAAGAGGTGGAGAGATCACATTCTGCAGATTGCAGGGGATACTCCTCCACTGATCTTCATGTCACATGATGCAGAAACAGCTGCTGCAATCACACTCTAGTCATGATGAAACTTGGTGTTTCATACAGCACAGTTCTTATTAAAGAGTCATCAAACTCGTGGAATCAAGCAGGAAGAATCTGATGGCCACAGCTGAAATTCCACATGCCGTCTATCGCCCATCAATATTTCAGGCATGACATTTACACCCGATTACTGTTTTGAGTAGAAAGCATTTTGGGTGTCATCTCACAAACATAGAAACATAGAATTTGACGGCAGATAAGAACCACTTGGCCCATCTAGTCTGCCCATTTTTTTTTTTAACCTTTAGGCAATCTCAATCCTTTTTTAACCTTAATTCTTTGTAAGGATATTCATATGCCTGTCCCAAGCATGTTTAAATTGCCCTACAGTCTTAGCCTCTACCACCTCTGATGGGAGGCTATTCCACACATCCACTACCCTTTCTGTGAAGTAATTTTTCCTTAAATTTCCCCTGAACCTCCCCCCCTCCAGTCTCAATGTATGCCCTCGAGTTCTAATACTTCTCTTCCTTTGAAGAATGTTTCCCTCCTGAACTTTGTTAAGACCCTTGATATATTTGAAAGTTTCTATCATGTCCCCCCTTTCCCTTCTCTCCTCCAAACTATACATGTTAAGATCTTTTAGCCTAAGTTTTGTGATGTAGGCCATGCACTATTTTAGTTGCCCTTCTTTGTACACTCTCTAATGTATTTATATCCTTCTGGGGATATGGTCTCCAGAACTGGACACAGTATTCCAGATGAGGCCGTACCAATGACCTATACAGTGGGATTATCACTTCTTTTTTCCTGCTACTGATTCCTCTCCCTATGCAACCAAGCATCTGACTTGCCTTTCTCATTGCTTTGTTGCATTGCTTTCCTGCCTTCAAGTCACTTGAAATAATGACTCCTAAATCTCTTTCCTCCTCAGTAGTTTCCATTATAGTACCCTTGATACTATACTTAGCCTTTGGGTTTTTGAGACCCAAGTGCATGATTTTGCATTTTTTAGCATTAAACTGTAGTTGCCACGTTCTTGACCATTTCTCAAGCCTACCTAGGTCATTAATCATTTGTTTGAACCCTCCCGGTGTGTCTACCCTGTTGCATATCTTTGTATCATCTGCAAAAAGGCATACCTTCCCTTCAATACCATCTGCGATGTCACCAACAAAGATATTAAAGAGAACTGGACCAAGTACAGATCCCTGGGGTACTCCACTGGTAACATTTTCCTCCATAGTTTGCACTCCATTAACTACGACTGTCTGTTTCCTATCCTGCAACCAGGTTCTTATCCATTTAACTGATTTATAATCCACCCCCAGGCTTTCAAGTTTATTTAGCAGTCTGCAATGTGGGACAGTGTCAAATGCCTTACTAAAGTCTAGATATGCTACATCTACAGCTCCCCCTTGATCTATTATTTTCATCACAGAGTCAAAAAAGTCAATAAGATTTGTTTGGCATGATCTCCCACCAGTAAATCCATGCTGTTTTGGATCCTGTAAGTGGTTTGATTTAAGATATTCCACTACTCTTTCTTTTAATAGTTTTTCCATTACTTTCCCTACTACTGATGTAAGGCTTACTGGTCTGTAGTTACTTGCTTCTTCCTTGCTTCCACTTTTGTGCAGTGGAACTACATTTGCTCTTTTCCAGTCCTCTGGAATAGCACCTGTATTTAGTGACTGGTTAAATAATTCTGTTAAAAGGTGTAACCAGCACATCTTTTAGCTCTTTGAGTATCCTTTGGTGTATCCCATCTGGTCCCATTGATTTATCCACTTTTAGTTTTGAAAGTTCTGTTAGGACCTTCTCCTCTACCTTATTTTTATGAATGTCCTTGCAACTTAACTGTGGCCCCATCCCTTCTTCTGTAGTAAATACTGAGCAAAAATAATTATTTAGGTGATCTGCTATAGCCTTGTCTCCGTCCACCAAATGCTCACTCTGTCTTAAGTCTTATTATTCCTCCATTTGATTTTCTCCTTTCACTTATATACTTAAAAAAAGTTTTGCCCCCTTTATCTACTGACCGGGCCATTTTCTCCTCAGCTTCTGCCTTTGCACGTCTGATCACTTTCTTAGCATCCTTCCGTCTGTCAAGATACCCCTCTTTGTCGTTATTATTTTGAGTCTGTTTGTATTTCCTAAAAGCCATCTTTTTTGCTTTCACACTAGTTGATACTTCTTTTGTGAACCACACTGGCTTCCTTTTCCTGGTGCTTTTCCTAATCATTTTGATACAAAGGTCTGTTGCACTTAGTATTGCACTTTTCAGTTTTTTCCACCTCTCCTGCACTCCTTCCAAGTTCCTCCAGTCTGCCAATGAATCACTTAAACATCTCCCCATTTTTGCAAAGTCAGAGTTTCTAAAATCCAACACCTTTGTTTTTGTGTGACAGGAGTTGGATCCTGTCTTTATACTAAACCATACTGCTTGATGATCACTGGATCCCAGGTGCTCACCCACATATATATCAGATATCCTATAACCATTTGTAAGAATTACATCTAATATTGAGGGGGATATCAGATTAGACCCGGTAATTTACCGGGGCTAACTGTCCCGCCAGGGGCTATCTTATTAGCCCTGATAAGCCGGCGCGTGCCGCGGCTTATCAGGGATTTTGTTTCACCTGCCTCCGGCAGGCAAAGCAAAATCCCCGGTAACAGCCCAGTTTTCGTCTGAAAACTGGCTTGTTTCACAGGAAAACACACAGGTTTCACTGAACCTGTGTGTTTTCGGAAGAAAGGAGGGGCGGGGGGGGGGGGTTTACAGGCGATCCATCTGGATAGCCTGTAAAAAAAAAAAAAAAAACGGTGAAACATCGGAAAAAACTGCCGTTTTTAGGACCCAATGTTTTAACGGGGATAATTCAATACACAAAACAAACCTTAAAAAAATTCAAGTAGAAAAGGCAGAAAACAGATGTAAATCCAAAACTATATTTTACCCGTTTTGGTCCACTGAATATTTTCCGGCCGCCATCTTTGCTTTTATCTCCATGTCTGCTAGCAGGCTTTTTGAAAACTTCAGGTACTGCATATAAATCTTCTAAAGACTCTAAAGTAATCCAAAATAAAAAAAACAACTCATAAACACATCTGCAAAATAAATTACATTTATACAAAGTAGTACTATTTTTAATAAATAAGTTGAGTATAACAAAACATTAGGATTAGTGTGACTAATGTATGAAGCCTCTATTAAAGGCAGCTTAATAAAAAAGTTAAGTTCATAAAGTATTTACTACAGTTCTAAAGGCCAGTTGTCACTGACAGATGTGGGGAGATCTAGCCAATCTAGCGATAGCGATGCGCGGGGCTGCGCATCGCTATCGCTGTGAGGGGTACACACGGAGAGATCACTGCTTAAAATCTAAGCAATCTAGTCAGATTTCTTAGATTTTAAGCAGCGATTGCTCCGTGAGTACCCCCCTTAAGACAATCAACAATATAAAATTATACTAGTCTGAGCATTACTACTGTCCATTCATTAAATGGGTGCTAAAACCCAGCACAGGTGCTCCACAAACTGCTACAAGTTATTAGCACAGAATTAGCTATTCTTGTAGTGTCCCAGTAATCAATGTAAATCTTCATATAAAATGTAACATGATAGGAAAGCTTCCGATAATTGGTATCTGGAAAGTATTGACTGAAGGATAAGCTGCCTTTACCAGACTACCCAATAATGACCCTTTCACACATACATGCTGGGAAACTGCCGGGTGTATTAATTTCCAGGTTTCAGGCGACCCTCGTAAAGAGCAGGGTCGTGGACCTGGGACATTGGGGCAGATGTATTAAGCCTGGAGAAGTGATAAAGCAGTGATAAGTGCAAGGTGATAACGCACCAGCCAATCAGCTCCAATATGTAAATTGAAAATTAGGAGCCGATTGGCTGGTGCGTTATCACCTTCCACTTATCACTACTTTATCACTTCTCCAGGCTTAATACATCTGCCCCTTAATCCTGGATAGTTTAATTTCACACATACCAAAAACCCAGGTCAATGCACGTTCACGTGCAAAAAGAGGTATGTGTGAAAGGGGTATAACAATTACATGGATGTACTGCCAAAGACAAAAACTAATACACTGGTCTAAGTCCTCAATTAGTCCGAATAGACTTTAATAACTAGTTCTTTGAACGATTCTGTTGATTTCAACTATGAACAACAATGGAAGCTACCATATTAATTGCTTTAATTTAGAAGAAAATATCTATTTATGGAGTGTTACCTTATGCTATTATACAGAACATAGAAATTTCCTGGAATGCATGAGGGTCAATGGACAAGTATTCAAAAGGTTATGTCTAGCCAAAAAATACATTGGCAAATCTAACTTTTAGAACTATGGGGATCCCACTCCAGGAACATTAGCAATACGTGAGCTGTTGCACTGGACATGGTCACTGCTTTATCATCATAACAGAGTAGAATGTTCGGAAAAAGCTCTCTGCAATTCCTGTGCTGCGATGCTTTCGCGTGTTTAGGGTTACCTTCTGCCTACGCAGCCTAGCGAAGGCAGACAGCTACCCACCATGTTTCGGGACGCAGCAGCTGTGTGTGATATCACGCTGCCGCTGCCTACCCCAGAAACTGTCTGGACACGCCTGCGTTGTCCAGGCCCCCCACCCCCACCCCGGGAAAGCCACAGACTGCCTGCCGCAGCAGCGTTCCATGCTGAATTAGGCCCTAAGGCTGCTTCCAACAGTATTGAGCACTTCTGAACAGCAGGGACGTCTGCCATGCTACACTAAAACAAACTGATCTGACTTTTAGTTAACGTGTTTGAGCTAAAAAATTAAAAAGCGAATTTGATGTATACAACAGAAGACAAGTGTATAAAACTACACACATTTAAGATTTTCTATTTTTTCAGCGTTTCTGTATACCAAAAGCATATGGGCCCACAAAACATCTGACACTACAGCCTTGGATCATCAGTCTGTTTGAGGCTGTGATTATTCCATCATCTTTCAACGGCTTACCTTCATTCTCTCCATGTATCACGTCATGCACGCTCACATGCAGCCCTATATTAGCCAATATAAACCCCATAAGGCAAGGGATCTCAACTCTAATGCTGAGCATACATTATACAATTATTTGGGCGATATGTCTAATATCAGCAGATCACTCAGATATTGATCGGTCGGAGGTGCCAATTCAGCACGTTGGTCTGAATAAATATTTCTAAAGTTGGCCGCATCGGGTGCTGTATGCACTGCCGCAGCCGAACAGACATTTCCCCTGTTCCTTCAAGTAGGAGAAATGAGGAAATGCCTTCACCCCAAGGGAGCAATGCAGATACCGTGGGCCATACACTGAGATATCTCACAGCGAATGCCCATATCATCTTATGGGTGTTAGGCTGTCAGATAAAATGCCTGTCGGTCTAACAAGCATTTTATAGGACCATGTAAGGCCAGCATAATCCATAAGGACTACCAACAGATCATATTTTCAGAATGTCTGACTCTGGAAGCACTAGCAGGTAGGATAATTACTGAAAACAGATTGTTTAACCTGTGCAGGATTAAAGAAATAAGGGGGAAGGGGGGGGGGGGGACACACACCTCTTGGGAGTACTTGACTGGAGTTCGGAATCACGGACATAAGGGAAGCACACAAACTCCAATAATATGTGCTGTAAAAACTTTTGATGGTTATACTGTAACATGCAATCAGAATAATAAGATGCTTACATCTCAGTGAGAGATCTGAAAAGCACAGGAAGCTTATAACACTACATAAAAAGTGGATGGGACAGAATTTGGCTATGTAAGGACAAAAAGCAGATTTCTACTTTAGTTGGTACATCTATTCCACTAAGAATATCGATACCATTACATTAAAAACAAAATAAAAAACCAACATGAAAGGGAAAATGTAAAAATGTAGCAACATTTAAATAACTTAACACCCAATTGTGAAAATAACAGAATCACTGCAATGAGCTAGATACTAAAACCATACAAAAGATGTGCAAGGGTATATTATGACAGATCGTATTAAAAAAATACGAAAATCTAGAAATACCAAAAGTTGGAGCCCGCCACCTAGTTTGTGCAGCTATGTAGCTAATGAACACTCAACTAACCTTTATTTTTGCCAGGAAGAGGACTGCTGCTTGTTTGAATGGTGGGTGGTTTCTCTGTAAAATGTGGCGCAATATTTGCATTTTGATTTCAATAAGTCTAGACATACCAAGTTATAACATGTTAAACAAACCATATATCCCAAAACTGTATTCCAGTAATCAATACTTACCCATGTTATTTGTAGACTGAATATTTTGCACATTTGTAGCAACTCCTGATCTTAGTGCACTGGACTCTGATGAGGCTGTGGTACACTTAGCTTTCTTCTGTGCTTTTCTCTCTTTTTGATGCCAGTCATCTTCATCTTCGTCGTCACTTTCACTCAAGTCATCAAATCCAAAATATTTAATTCTATAACTTGACTGTCCAAATGGTTTAGAACCACCATCCTCACCAATTCCTTCTTGGTCATCAAACCCAAAAAACTCCAATTTGGCATCTTTTTTAGATTTAGTATTGCCAGGGCGAAACCTTGTGGTTGTTTTCGCTGTTGCAAGATCAGCTTTCTTTCGGAGACGCCCTGCTTCTCCTATATCTGTAGACTGATTTGTAGCAAACTCATCTATACTTCGGTCCATGCCATCCTGTATGGTAACATTACAGACGGATAAACAAGATGGATGAAGAACAGTGTAATCCCTAGTCCGTCCAGTGGTTCTGGTGCCACTGCTTTTATTCATGGTGTTTCCCTTTTCTGTTGTACTGTTAGACTTGGATGATGTATAACTTGAGCCATCTAAAACTTTGTCAAAGTTTAAAGAACCCTGCGTAGATTTTGCTTTAGTAGACCTACAGTATGTCCTACAATTACTGAGTTTAACTCCACCTTGGAGAACATCCTCACTCATTTGCTCCTCTAGGCTGTCCATTTGTTCCTTAGTGAGGATGAGACTGTCATCTTCAAGTTTGGGTTCGGAAGGACTGCTTCCTTCTAGACTGAAGTCAAGGTCTGGAATTTCAGAATCTTCTGGATTCATCTCGTCCCAGTCATACAGTACCAGATTTTGCACGCTTCTGGTCTGGTCATCTTGTACTGGAGAATCCAGCCTCTTTACAGTGTCAAACTCCCAGTCATCTGTCTCTGTGGTGAAATCAGAAATGAATGGTTCCACATGCTTCTTGCTGCTATTACAAGATTTTGTGGAAAAACCAAAGTGTAATGTGTCAACAGATTTTTTGCTGTCGTTATCTGTCTTCTTTGGAGCAATGAAACTATTTTTGTCCTCTATAAGATTCTGCACATTACCTATCAAAACAAAGTAGAAAAAAACAATTTTACAACCATGTTTACACAAACTTATAACCATTTAAAGTTTCAATTTAGTTCATTAATAAATGTTACTAATTCAATAAAAAAGCTTTGGTTAAAGCTGAGAAAATACTCCGTGATTTGACAACGGGAAAAGCTCATCTTTCACCAGAACTGGTTTACTTTACAAAATTATTATATTTTAATTTCTCTTTATGCCTACAAATTTCTTAATATACCGTGAGATTAGAAATCGCCATTTTACATAACACATAAAATAATCTACCACTAGAAGCCTCGTCGCTTTTTAGGTCACTGAAGTAGCAAGCCAGCAATAGGAGGCAGACTGGTATCATCTACAAGGGAATCTCTCTAATTCTCCAACGAGGCAACAACCATCAGCATCTGTCAGTCAGACAGAAGGATGCCAGGACACAGAATCATGGGCATGTCAGAACCTAAAAAACCTGACTCCACTGGAACACATAGAGCAGGTTTAAACAGCTGCACAAGGTGCTAATATGGTAAAAAAAAATTGGAATATAATGTATGTGCCAATAATAAGGTATCTGCTATGGCAGTGGTTCTCAAATTGTGTGCCTAGGCACCCTGATGAAGTACTTGCAGGGGTGCCCTGAGTTGGTGGTTCAGGACAAATTCAAAGTATTTATGGTCAGTGTATTAGGCAAAAACCAGTGCTGGGGCATGCCAGTCATAATCTATGTGAACAAATAGAAGTGAATCTTGTCCCTCTCCACATAAATGAACCCAAGGATGACATAAACACACAATTTAATGAATAATGTTTGTTTTTTCTAAAGTTCTCAATAAGAAACGTTTGGCCTAATGGTGCCGTGACATTTTTTTTATACTCTACAGTGCGGTGACTCAAAAAAGTTTGAGAACCACTGTGCTATGGTATGCAACTTAAAAGTATACACAAAGGGCCTAAATCAGATGTATGTAAACCCGATGGTTACATGCATGTCCGATGTTAAGCAATCTGTACTGTGCAGAGCTATTTCTGCAACGACAATCTCAGTGTTCTCTGCATTTGGGGACAGGGTGGCAACGCTCAGTTTCAGAAAATAAGATTTTACTTACCGGTAAATCTATTTCTCGTAGTCCGTAGTGGATGCTGGGGACTCCGTAAGGACCATGGGGAATAGACGGGCTCCGCAGGAGACATGGGCACTTTAAGAAAGAATTTAGATTCTGGTTTGCTCTGGCTCCTCCCTCTATGTCCCTCCTCCAGACCTCAGTTAGAGAAACTGTGCCCGGAAGAGCTGACAGTACAAGGAAAGGATTTGGGGAATCCAGGGTAAGACTCATACCAGCCACACCAATCACACCGTATAACTTGTGATAACTGGTTTAAGTTAACAGTATGAACAATCACAGAGCATCAGATAAACTCTGATGCAACTATAACATAACCCTTATTTAAGCAATAACTATATACAAGCATTGCAGAAGAAGTCCGCACTTGGGACGGGCGCCCAGCATCCACTACGGACTACGAGAAATAGATTTACCGGTAAGTAAAATCTTATTTTCTCCAACGTCCTAGTGGATGCTGGGGACTCCGTAAGGACCATGGGGATTATACCAAAGCTCCCAAACGGGCGGGAGAGTGCGGATGACTCTGCAGCACCGAATGAGCAAACACAAGGTCCTCCTCAGCCAGGGTATCAAACTTGTAGAACTTTGCAAAGGTGTTTGAACCTGACCAAGTAGCCGCTCAGCAAAGCTGTAATGCCAAAACCCCTCGGGCAGCCGCCCAAGAAGAGCCCACCTTCCTTGTGGAATGGGCTTTTACTGATTTAGGCAGCGGCAACCCAGCCGCAGAATTAGCCTGCTGAATCGTGTTACAGATCTAGCGAGCAATAGTTTGCTTTGAAGCAGGCGCCCCAAGCTTGTTGGAAGCATACAGGATAAAATAAGAATTTACTTACCGATAATTCTATTTCTCGGAGTCCGTAGTGGATGCTGGGGTTCCTGAAAGGACCATGGGGAATAGCGGCTCCGCAGGAGACAGGGCACAAAAGTAAAGCTTTTACAGGTCAGGTGGTGTGTACTGGCTCCTCCCCCTATGACCCTCCTCCAGACTCCAGTTAGGTACTGTGCCCGGACGAGCGTACACAATAAGGGAGGATTTTGAATCCCGGGTAAGACTCATACCAGCCACACCAATCACACCGTACAACTTGTGATCTAAACCCAGTTAACAGTATGATAACAGAGGAGCCTCTGAAAGATGGCTTCCTAAACAATAACCCGAATTAGTTAACAATAACTATGTACAAGTATTGCAGATAATCCGCACTTGGGATGGGCGCCCAGCATCCACTACGGACTCCGAGAAATAGAATTATCGGTAAATTCTTATTTTCTCTATCGTCCTAAGTGGATGCTGGGGTTCCTGAAAGGACCATGGGGATTATACCAAAGCTCCCAAACGGGCGGGAGAGTGCGGATGACTCTGCAGCACCGAATGAGAGAACTCCAGGTCCTCCTTTGCCAGGGTATCAAATTTGTAAAAATTTACAAACGTGTTCTCCCCTGACCACGTAGCTGCTCGGCAGAGTTGTAATGCCGAGACCCCTCGGGCAGGCGCCCAAGATGAGCCCACCTTCCTTGCGGAATGGGCCTTAACAGATTTAGGCTGTGGCAGGCCTGCCACAGAATGTACAAGTTGAATTTTGTTACAAATCCAACGAGCAATCGACTGCTTAGAAGCAGGTGCACCCAACTTGTTGGGTGCATACAGTATAAACAGCGAGTCAGATTTTCTGACTCCAGCCGTCCTTTAAATGTATATTTTTTAAGGCTCTGACAACGTCCAACAACTTGGAGTCCTTCAAGTCGTCTGTAGCCGCAGGCACTACAATAGGCTGGTTCAGGTGAAACGCTGATACCACCTTAGGGAGAAAATGCGGACGCGTCCGCAGCTCTGCCCTATGTCGAATGGAAAATTAAATAAGGGCTTTTATAAAACAAAGCCGCCAGTTCAGATACTCTCCCGGCCGAAGCCAGGGCCAGTAACATAGTCACTTTCCATGTGAGATATTTCAAATCCACATTCTTTAGTGGTTCAAACCAATTGGATTTGAGGAAATCTAAAACTACATTTAGATCCCACGGTGCCACCTTAGGCACCACAGGAGGCTGTATATGCAGTACTCCTTTGATAAAATCTGGACCTCAGGGACTGAGGCCAATTCTTTTTGGAAGAATATTGATAGGGCCGAAATTTGAACCTTAATAGATCCCAATTTGAGACCCATAGACAATCCTGATTGCAGGAAATGTAGGAAAACGACCCAGTTGAAATTCCTCCATCGGAGCACTCCGCTGCTCGCACCACGCAACATATTTTCGCCAAATACGGCGATAATGCTTCGCGGTGACTTCCTTCCTTGCCTTTATCAAGGTAGGAATGACTTCTTCCGGAATGCCTTTTCCTTTTAGGATCTGGCATTCAAACGCCATGCCGTCAAACGCAGCCGCGGTAAGTCTTGAAAAAGACAAGGACCCTGCTGAAGCAGGTCCCTTCTCAGAAGTAGAGGCCACGGATCGTCCGTGACCATCTCTTGAAGTTCCGGGTACCAAGTCCTTCTTGGCCAATCCGGAGCCACTAGTCTTACTCCTCTTTGCCGTATAATCCTCAATACCTTTGGTATGAGAGGCAGAGGAGGAAACACATATACCGACTGGTACACCCAAGGTGTTACCAGCGCGTCCACAGCTATTGCCTGCGGATCTCTTGACCTGGCGCAATACCTGTCCAGTGTTTTGTTGAGGCGAGACGCCATCATGTCCACCATTGGTTTTACCCAACGGTTTAATAGCATGTGGAAAACTTCTGGATGAAGTCCCCACTCTCCCGGGTGAAGGTCGTGTCTGCTGAGGAAGTCTGCTTCCCAGTTGTCCACGCCCGGGATGAATACTGCTGACAGTGCTATCACGTGATTCTCCGCCCAGCGAAGGATCCTGGCAGCTTCTGCCATTGCCCTCCTGCTTCTTGTGCCGCCCTGTCTGTTTACATGGGCGACTGCCGTGATGTTGTCCGACTGGATCAACACCGGTCTTCCTTGAAGCAGAGGTTCCGCCTGGCTTAGAGCATTGTAGATTGCTCTTAGTTCCAGAATGCTTATGTGAAGAGACTTTTTCAGGCTCGACCACACTCCCTGGAAATTTCTTCCCTGTGTGACTGCTCCCCAGCCTCTCAGGCTGGCATCCGTGGTCACCAGGATCCAATCCTGCATGCCGAATCTGCGGCCCTCCAATAGATGAGCCTCCTGCAACCACCACAGAAGGGATACCCTTGTCCTCGGCGACAGGGTTATCCGCAGGTGCATCTGAAGATGCGACCCTGACCATTTGTCCAACAGATCCCTTTGCATGGAATCTGCCGAAAGGGATTGCTTCGTAAGAAGCTACCATTTTTTCCCAGGACTCTTGTGCATTGATGTACAGACACCTTTCCTGGTTTTAGGAGGTTCCTGACCAGGTCAGATAACTCCTTGGCTTTTTCTTCGGGAAGAAAAACCTTTTTCTGAACTGTGTCCAGAATCATCCCCAGGAACAGCAGACGAGTTGTCGGCATTAATTGGGATTTTGGAATATTCAGAATCCATCCGTGCTGCTTTAGCACCTCTTGAGATAGTGCTAAACCCATCTCTAGCTGTTCTCTGGACCTTGCCCTTATTAGGAGATCGTCCAAGTATGGGATAATTAATACGCCTTTTCTTCGAAGAAGAAATATTATCTCGGCCATTACCTTTGTAAAGACCCGAGGTGCCGTGGACAAACCAAACGGCAGCGTCTGAAACTGATAGTGACAGTTTTGTACAACGAACCTGAGGTACCCCTGGTGTGAGGGGTAATTGGAACGTGGAGATACGCATCCTTGATGCCCAAGGATACCATAAAGTCCCCTTCTTCCAGGTTCGCTATCACTGCTCTGAGTGACTCCATCTTGAACTTGAACTTCTTTATGTACAGGTTCAAGGACTTCAGATTTAGAATAGGCCTTACCGAGCCATCCGGCTTCGGTACCACAAAAAGAGTGGAATAATACCCCTTCCCTTGTTGTAGAAGAGGTACCTTGACTATCACCTGCTGAGAATACAGCTTGTGAATGGCTTCCAAAACCGTCTCCCTTTCGGAGGGGGACGTTGGTAAAGCAGACTTCAGGAAACGGCGAGGTGGCTCTGTCTCTAATTTCAACCTGTACCCCTGAGATATTATCTGCAGGATCCAGGGGTTTACCTGCGAGTGAGCCCACTGCGCGCTGTAATTCTTGAGACGACCGCCTACCGCCCCCGAGTCCGCATGCGAAGCCCCAGCGTCATGCTGAGGCTTTTGTAGAAGCCGGGGAGGGCTTCTGTTCCTGGGAAGGAGCTGCCTGTTGCTGTCTCTTCCCTCGTCCTCTGCCTCGTGGCAGATATGAATAGCCCTTTGCTCTCTTATTTTTAAAGGTACGAAAGGGCTGCGGTTGAAAGGTCGGTGCCTTTTTCTGTTGGGGAGTGACTTGAGGTAGAAAGGTGGATTTCCCGGCCGTAGCCGTGGCCACCAAATCCGATAGACCGACCCCAAATAACTCCTCTACGCATCGCCTGTCCACTGTCGTGTCCATAAAGCTCTTCTGGCCGAAATGGACATAGCACTTACCCGTGATGCCAGTGTGCAGATATCTCTCTGTGCATCACGCATATAAAGAAATGCATCCTTTATTTGTTCTAACGACAGTAAAATATTGTCCCTGTCCAGGGTATCAATATTTTCGATCAGGGACTCTGACCAAACTACCCCAGCACTGCACATCCAGGCAGTCGCAATAGCTGGTCGTAGTATAACACCTGCATGTGTGTATATACCTTTTTGGATATTTTCCATCCTCCTATCTGATGGATCTTTAAGTGCGGCCGTCTCAGGAGAGGGTAACGCCACTTGTTTTGATAAGCGTGTTAGCGCTTTGTCCACCCTAGGAGGTGTTTCCCAGCGCTCCCTAACCTCTGGCGGGAAAGGGTATAAAGCCAATAACTTCTTTGAAATTAGCAGTTTTTTATCGGGGCACCCCACGCTTCATCACACACGTCATTTAATTCTTCTGATTCGGTAAAAACTACTGGTAGTTTTTTCACACCCCACATAATACCCTGTTTAGTGGTACCTGTAGTATCAGCTAAATGTAACATCTCCTTTATTGCCAAAATCATATAACGTGTGGCCCTACTGGAAAATACGGTTGATTCGTCACCTTCACCACCGGAATCAGTGCCTGTGTCTGGGTCTGTGTCGACCGACTGAGGCAAAGGGCGTTTTACAGCCCCTGACGGTGTTTGAGGCGCCTGGACAGGCACTAATTGAGTGTCCGGCCGCCTCATGTCGGCAAACGACTGCTTAAGCGAGTTGACGCTATCCCGTAATTCGACAAATAAAGGCATCCATTCTGGTGTCGACCCCCTAGGAGGTGACATCCTCATATTTGGCAATTGCTCCGCCTCCACACCAATAACGTCCTCATACATGTCGACACACACGTACCGACACACAGCAGACACACAGGGAATGCTCTATACGAAGACAGGACCCACTAGCCCTTTGGGGAGACAGAGGGAGAGTCTGCCAGCACACACCAAAAAACGCTATATATGACAGGGATAGCCTTATGATTAAGTGCTCCCTTATAGCTGCTTTTATATTAATATATTGCCATTTATTTTGCCCCCCCTCTCTGTTATACCCTGTTTCTGTAGTGCAGTGCAGGGGAGAGACCTGGGAGCCTTCCTGACCAGCGGAGCTGTGACAGAAAATGGCGCCGTGTGCTGAGGAGATAGGCCCCGCCCCTTTTTCGGTGGGCTCGTCTCCCGCTATTTAGTACATTTAGGCAGGGGTAAATATCTCCATATAGCCTCTGGGGCTATATGTGAGGTATTTTTAGCCTTTTTAAAGGTTTTCATTTGCCTCCCAGGGCGCCCCCCCCCCAGCGCCCTGCACCCTCAGTGACTGCCGTGTGAAGTGTGCTGAGAGGAAAATGGCGCACAGCTGCAGTGCTGTGCGCTACCTTAAGAAGACTGCAGGAGTCTTCAGCCGCCGATTCTGGACCTCTTCTTGCTTCAGCATCTGCGAGGGGGCCGGCGGCGTGGCTCCGGTGACCATCCAGGCTGTACCTGTGATCGTCCCTCTGGAGCTTCATGTCCAGTAGCCAAGAAGCCAATCCATCCTGCACGCAGGTGAGTTCACTTCTTCTCCCCTCTGTCCCTCGTTGCAGTGATCCTGTTGCCAGCAGGAATCACTGTAAAATAAAAAACCTAAGCTAAACTCTCTAAGCAGCTCTTTATGAGAGCCACCTAGAATTGCACCCTTCTCGGCCAGGCACAAAAATCTAACTGGAGTCTGGAGGAGGGTCATAGGGGGAGGAGCCAGTACACACCACCTGACCTGTAAAAGCTTTACTTTTGTGCCCTGTCTCCTGCGGAGCCGCTATTCCCCATGGTCCTTTCAGGAACCCCAGCATCCACTTAGGACGATAGAGAAACAAAGATTCTGTTTTCCTTACTTTAGCCGTTCTGGCTACATAAACCTTCAAAGCCCCGACTACATCCAGTGACTCGGAATCCTCCAAGTCAGTAGTAGCCACAGGCACAATAGGTTGGTTCATATGAAACAATGAAACCACTTTCGGCAGAAATTGTGGGCGATCCGCAATTCTGCTCTATCCGCATGGAAAACCAGATAAGGGCTTTTATGTGACAAAGCCGCCAATTCTGACACACGCCTAGCCGAAGCCAAGGCTAATAGCATGACCACCTTCCACGTGAGATATTTTACTTCCACCGTTTTGAGTGGTTCAAACCAGTGTGATTTCAGGAAACTCCACACCACGTTAAGATCCCAAGGTGCCACTGGAGGCACAAAAGGGGGCTGAATATGCAGCACTCCCTTTACAAACGTCTGAACTTCAGGCAGAGAAGCCAGTTCTTTTTGAAAGAAAATGGATAAGGCCGAAATCTGAACCTTAATGGAACCCAATTTAAGGCCCTCCCGACTGTCACTCCCGACTGTAGGAAGTGAAGGAAAAGGCCCAGCTGGAATTCCTCCGTAGGGGCATTCCTGGCCTCACACCAAGCCACATATTTTCGTCATATACGGTGATAATGTTGAGCCGTCACATCCTTCCTAGCCTCTATCAGCATAGGAATGACCTCATCCGG